>NC_045438.1:65988266-66079264 GCF_002776525.5 Piliocolobus tephrosceles
CCCGGCTAATTTTTTGTATTTTAGTAGAGACGGGGTTTCACCGTGTTAGCCAGGATGGTCTCGATCTCCTGACCTCGTGATCCGCCCGTCTCGGCCTCCCAAAGTGCTGGGATTACAGGCTTGAGCCACCGCGCCCGGCAAATATTGGCATTGTTAACTAGGAAGGAATAAGTTCAGATTAAAGTAAATCATTGTCCTTTATAATGTTGATTTTCATTTGGATGACCTAAATTCTGATTATGGATAGAGTTGAATTGATAAGCAGCAAGATTTTCTTACAGATTTAGGGACCCGAAGTAACTTGTTTATAATTTAAGTTGACCTATCAGTCTTTATAGGATGATGAGATGTAAACCGTGTTCCAATCTGAGTGTGAGGTGAATTCGTTTAGTGTACTAGTCTTGTTACATTTATCACTGGAAACAAGCTAGGAGTTGATTGTTTTCTGAGAAAACAATATATAAGCTTTGACATTGTGTGACTATAGTTTTTAATGGTTATCTTTCTAGAGTATTTTTTTAATAGACTATTTGAGATAACCTTTTCTTCAGTTTTTAGAAATTTGGTTTATGTGTGCTGGATGCGGTGGCTCACGCCTGTAATCCCAGCACTTTGGGAGGCCGAGGCGGGTGGATCACGAGGTCAGGAGATGGAGACCATCCTGGCCAACATGGTGAAACCCTGTCTCTACTAAAAATACAAAAATTAGCTGGGCGTGGTGGTGGGCGCCCGTAATCCCAGCTACTCGGGAGGCTGAGCCACGAGAATTGCTTGAACCCAGTAGGCAGAGGTTACAGTGAGCCAAGATCCTGCCACTGCACTCCAGCTTGGTGACAGAGGAAGACTGTCTTAAAAAAAAAAAAAGAAAGAAAGAAATTTTGTTTATGTGGGTCATACCAGAGAATGACAGTCTCACTTTTATTTATATTATTAATATTTAGGTCTGAGGTAAGTTGGGTTTCCTGTTACATGTGCCAGCATGGTTGAAATACAAATGTAAAGCCTTGGGATATGATGGAAAAATCAAGTGTGACCATATTTATGAATATTTGAACCTATTCATTGTCGATGGATGGAGTCCATCAAAATACCTATTTGCCTGAGTCCTGTCATCCTCTTGTGTCCTAAATATATTTATCTCCTGGTCTGAAAATATTAAAAATTACAAGGACGGTAGAGAGGAAAGAAGAGAGGCATGCCTCTTTTCAGATCATTTGAGAATAAGTGAAGACTTGGACATTATAAAAATGTATTTACTATGTAGCTTTCTTTGACAAAAGCATCTTTCATATTATCAAACGAATTATAAATTTGATTCTTTGTGCTTACAAGCAGATATAGTACTACTGTAAAATCTAGTAGGCACAATATAGTAACCATGGAGTGAAAGACTCAATTTTTAGGTCCTTTAGGTACCTCATTAAGTACTTAGATTTTTTTTTTTACTTTATGTTCTAGGGTACATGTGCACAACGTGCAGGTTTGTTACATATGTATACACGTGCCGTGTTGGTGTGCTGTACCCATTAACTCATCATTTACATTAGGTATATCTCCTAATGCTGTCCTTCCCCTCTCCCGCCACCCCACAACAGGCCCCAGTGTGTGATGTTCCCCTTCCTGTGTCCAAGTGTTCTCATTGTTCACTTCCCACCTATGAGTGAGAACATGCAGTGTTTGGTTTTTGGTTTTTGCAATAGTTTGATGAGAATGATGGTTTCCAGCTGCATCCATGTCCCAACAAAGGACATGAACCCATCCTTTTTTATGGCTGCGTAGTATTCCATGGTATATATGTGCCACAGTTTCTTAATCCAGTCTGTCATTGATGGACATTTGGGTTGGTTCCAAGTCTTTGCTATTGTGAATAGTGCCGCAATAAACATACGTGTGCATGTGTCTTTATAGCAGCATGGTTTATAATCCTTTGGGCATATACCCAGTAATGGGATGGCTGGGTCAAATAGTACTTCTAGTTCTAGATCTTTGAGGAATCACCACACTCTTCCACAATGGTTGAACTAGTTTGCAGTCCCACCAACAGTGTAAAAGTGTTCCTATTTCTCCATATCCTCTCCAGCACCTCTAGTTTCCTGACTTCTGAATGATCACCATTCTAACTGGTGTGAGATGGTATCTCATTGTTTTGATTTGCATTTCTCTGATGGCTACTGATGAGCATTTTTTTCATGTGTCTGTTGGCTGCATAAATGTCTTCTTTTGATTTTCAAGTGCAAAATCATTTTTATTAACTGTGTTACTCTATTAGAATGATAAACAGTGAGATAAAGACAAATCTGAAGATTGAGGGATGTCAGTGCACTTTGATGTATAAGTTGACTCCTATGAAAGTGATTAGTTTGGCTTTCCCTGTGTAGCTTTCTTACCTCCACATCTCAAGGATAAATAAAGTACAAGCAGACATTTTCCATTTTTTCCCCCAGTTTTCAGTGGAGTATGTAGCACACAGTTGGTGTTTAGCAAGTGTGTATAAAAAGAAGGATTACTTAATAACTTTATAATCAGTGTTATATTTTTCTGGTAAGAATACCAGCCATAAAAATAGAACCTTGTCATTTAGAAATCAGGATACATACAAAGTGTACTTGGTTTGGCCTGGCATTAGTGATGAAGACTTGCTTACTCAAATCGACTACTTTCAGTAGGAACCACTGTGGACCAGACCCTTGCGTCAGTCCACATTCATTTTAGTTGCAGTATAGACCGCAGCACATATCTTCTGTTTCAACATCACTCTAATTTAAGCAGCCCCAAAAGCTGGAGCTATTCTCACCAAGCATCTGGAGGTATTTGTTAATTCTGACCTTTTCATAAATGAGTGATTTGTGTCTTGCTTTTGCTTAGAACTTTACTTCTGAAAATAAGAGCTATTTAATGCAACATTTCCCAAACTTTCTTGACCATAGAGTTTTTTTTTTCTTTCCTAGTATCATAACATCCTATTGAACTGTAGCATGGGAAATAGTGCATTAAATCATTAGCTCCTAATGACCTAGAGTTTATAGCATAAATCTTACTTTTCCCTTTCTGACAACTCTTTAGCTATTTGAGAGAAGTTCTCAAGCATCTGACTCATCTCCAAACAAAATAGCTCTAGCCTGTTCATTCCTTCCTCCAAGTATCTCCCATTTTGTCAGTGTCACTCTTGAAATTCATCTACCAAGTATATACTGTATACTGAGTAATACATGTCAAGTCATGTGCTGTCGGCAGGGGATGGAGTAGTTTAGGTTTTCATAATGCCAATATTGGGTGTATAGTCTGGCTACTCCGTTGTGCCATAATCTGACAGATCACATCCAGAGTAAGATTTAGTGAAAGGGCTGGGAATTAACTATAAGTTCTGTTTACGAAACATCCATCCAAATATAAAAACTCAGGCAAATTGCCAATGGATTGGAGAAAACCTCAATTCATAGGTAAGAGAGTAAGTAGGAATTCAAGGGGTATATTTGCTCTCAGGGAGTCACCATAAAACTAGCCAAGAGAGCCATGGAGCTGAAATATGGTATTCTGTTATCAGTCACCAAGATCCCCAGATAGAATGTGGCTGAGGTCAAGTAGAGAGGGACTGGCTTCACAGATGGGTAGTTTTCTGTGGTACTGGCACATAGAGAAGGTATTTCTGATCTCTAGCTGTACTTGTTCGGGACTTGATGACTTTGTCTTTTTGTGTTGCCTAGTGCATATTTTCCAAGTAAGGTATGTTGTCGAATGCTCACTTCTGTAAGGTGGGTTTTGATATTCTTGTTACTCAAAACTGTTAGTTTTTAGCTTTCTTTTACAAAGACAGTCACTCATTGACCTAGAAACTATCTGACCCGAACGATTTTGTAAAAGCCAAGGGAAATTTGTTATCTCCTGACTACCAGCCTTTTTCTGCATATGCCATCTCAACCATATCTTGCTGAAGAGTTTGGTCATGCTCACTACCTGTATTTCCATGGCTCCTTTTGTCATTGTTTTGAAATTCATTATAATGTAATATGAAATGTCAACTTATCCTGATGCTGATATTAAGTGAAGTATGACAGAGAAAGTTATTGATGACATCTGAAGATATCACCAGGTCTTGGAGCCAACTTTAAAAAGTGAGGGAGCAAATCAGGTAAAAACTAAATAATTTTTGTAAATTTTGTTTTTTATTTATTTACTTTTTTTGAGACGGAGTCTTGCACTGTCGCCCAGGCTGGAGTGCAGTTACTCAATCTCACCTCACTGCAATCTCCACCTCCCTGCAATCTCCACCTCCCTGGTTCAAGTAGTTCTCCTGCCTCAGCCTCCCTAGTAGCTGGGATTACAGGTGCCCACCACCACATCCAGCTCATTTTTTTTTTTTTTTGTATTTTCAGTAGAGACAGGGTTTCACCATGTTGACCAGGCTAGTCTTGAACTCCTGGCCTTGTGATCTACCCACCTCGACCTCTCAAAGTCCTGGGATTACAGGCATGAACCATGGCACCCGGCCAAAACTAATTTGTGGACTGGATAGTACATGCGATATTGGAGCAAAAAAAAACAGAAATGCCAGATGAGTTGCAACTGTCAGTAATCCAACTCAGATATACGGTGGACATCTTTCATTATGGGCAGAACATTTAGAACATCTCAATAAAACCAGCTCTAACTGCTAATTCTATGTTAGGCATATTCTCCTAGATTTTATAGAATTCCACGTGATTCATTTGTTTGTTCAAACATTTGTTGAGCAAATAGAGTAGTGGAAGTTCTAGAAAGAACAAGACATGGTCTCTTGACCTTAATGGACCTTCTCTTCTTAGAGAAGACAAAAATAACTGTACAACATAATACTTGGAAATTGCAATGAGAAAGACACAAATAAAGCACTATGAGGAAATAGAGCCAACAGACCTGTTTTCTTTGAGTTAACTTAGATGATACCTTTCTTGGCCTCTCAGCAGCATTCGACACTTGATCACACCTTGTTTCACTCTTGAAACACTTTCTTCAATGGACACCACACCCTTCTGGTTTTCCTCCTAACTCAGCACCTTTCTCAGTTTCCTTTGATTCTTCTCTACTTTAACGCCTAATATTGAAATATCTCAGGGCTCAGCCTTTGGTTCCGTTTCTGTAGCTACACTCAGTATATGAGCACATTCCATGGTTTTTTAACACCATCTATGTGTTAACTCCAGTATTTACCTCTCTCCTGAGCTCCAAACTTAATACACAACCACCTACTTGTCACGTATCCCAGATATGTGATAGTTCACCTTTTCTGAGTGAGGGTGGGAGGTCAAAGTAGAACTCTTGATTTTCCTCCGAACCTATACCTCTCCCTTTCTCTTCCATCTGAATAAATGCGACCTAGTCACTTGGTCCCAAAATGTAGGAGTCCTAATTTAATTTCCCATCTCTTCTCACGTATACCATAGCCATCAGTGAGTCCTGATGAACCTACCTTAAAATATACTCTGAACCTATCTACTGACCACCTTCACTGCTACTATGTAAGTCTAAGCAACCAATCATCATCTCTCACCTGGACTACTACAGTAGCCTCTTATCTGGCTTCCCTGCTTCTGTTCTGCTCCCCTTCAGTCTTCAAAATATAGTGTGTTTCTTCAAGTGACATCGTGGCAGTTCCTTGATCAAAACATTTCAGCATCTTTCCATCCCACCCAGAATGTATCTAAGCTCCTTACCAAGTTCTGCTTCATCTGATCTCTGCATCTGACATCTGTCACACTGCCTTGGCTACTTTAGTATATCTACACTGGCCTTGCCCATCTTATCCCTTGAATATGTCAAGATCATTCTCCCTCCAGGGACTCTGTACCTGATGTCATCTCTACCTGGGACTTTGTTTGCCTGACTTGTCTCCTTCATCTGTGTATCTGCTTATGTGTCACCCTTTCTTAGAGGCCTTTCCTGACCACCTGATCTAAAATTATACCCCAAGCCCACTTGCAGACCCATCTCACTCTTACCACTTTATATTTCTTCGTCACATTCTATCTCCTCTTTATAGTATATCTCACTCTGAAATTATGTATTTATTTGTTCATGGCTCTATAGTTAACAGTTATTGAATGTTTACAATGTCCCACACACTGTTCTAGGTGCTTTTTGAATATTAACTCATTTAATTTCAGAGCTATATGATATCATCACTAATATTGTCCCCACAGGGAAACTGAGATACAGGACAAGGAACTTTCTCAGCATCATGATAGAGTTGGATTGAAACCTAGCAGAACGGGTCCAGAGACCACACTCTTACCCACTTCCTGAATTGCCTTGCCATATTTTTGACCTCAAAACAGACAAGTTTGAGGGCAGGAACAACGTTTTGATAACATTTGAGTAGGTTAGGAAAAGCTTCATTGAAGAAGTGGCTTTTGAGTTAGAACTTCAAGAAAGGGTAAAATTGGGGAAAGTGGGAAGAAAAGTGTGTGATGAGCTAGATGGAACCGCAGGAACAAAAACTCAGAGGGATGGTTGTACAATTGGGCTGCACCTAAGTCACTTGTAGGAGACAGCAAGATACAACAGGAAAGGTATATTCTGACAAGATTATGAAAAGCCTTGAGCATCAGGCTAGGGAGATGAGATTTTATTTGAGGTGCAGTAAGAGCCGCCGAATATTTTTAATGGCTAGATCATGTGCTCACAGCAATCTTTTAAGATGCTGACTCTGGTGGTAGTGTGCAAGGAGGTTTAGGGTTAAGTCTGTTCTAAACCTGGGAGAACAATGACAAAGCTACTGTGATTTGCTGAGCCAGTGGTTTTCCAGCCTTTTTTCGGCAGGAAAATCTTCAATAAAACTTTGCCCAAATGTCCAGTAGGTCAAAGAGGAGCTTCTCTGGTTGAAGCAGGGTGGCTGGCCCAGAAGCTGACCTGCCAGCACCCCCTTCCCTATTATGCCAGCTTTTTGGGCACCTGTTCAGGATCTCTGTGCTCCTCAGACAACCGATTGAATAGCTCTTGCCTGGCCCTGTTGATAATAAAGTCTGATGACCAAAAGCAATAGTGTCAAGAGTTGAAAGCAACATTGAAGAGAAAATAGAGGAAGAATCAACTGAACAATATGGGAGACCTGGAGGGAAGAAGTCAGTGGTGATGAAAACTCTTACGAAATGGGAGATCAGTTACCCACAAAAGAATTTAGTTGGGAAAAACAGACGATGTGTTTAGTTTTGAACGAGGATTAAGTACTCAGACTTGAGGTGTTAAGACAGACAGGGGTTCTCAATGTTGCCTGCCCTTCCCGATCACCTGTGGAGCTGTTATCAGAACTACACATTCTTGTACCCCACCCCCGTCTCCTGCAGTTGGTTGAATCAGTTTGGGCAGGCACCAGGTCTCAAGATTTGTGTAACACTTCACTAGTGATTCTGATTTGCACTACGAAAACGTTGTTGGCATAGAATCATCAGTGAGCATTGTCAATGTGAGGCTGCGGCTCCTGAGATCAGGGCTGGAAATCATCACCCACCTGGAAGGGAGGGTTGGAGCCAAGAGTTTGGCATGGAATTGAATCAGTCACACTTACCAATAGCTTTCACATGTTTCCACCTCGCCCCGTCCTCACTGCAGATTCATTCAAGCCACTAACGTCTCTTCCCTGTTACAGTGGCCTCAGAACTACAGTCCCTATGCCCCTTTACTTCCTTTCTCCTTCTGGCAGCCAGAAAGATAATTTACAAATTCAACTTAGGTCCACTTTTTCTTCTTTTTTTTTTTTTAGACAGAGTCTCGGTCTGTTGCCAGGCTGGGATGCAGTGGCACTATCTTGGCTGCAAGCCCCGCCTCCCAGGTTCAAGCAATTCTCCTGCCTCAGCCTCACGAGTAGCTGGGACTACAGGCATGTGCCACCATGCCCGGCTAATTTTTGTATTTTTAGTAGAGACGGGGTTTCACCATGTTGGTCAGGATGGTCACGATCTCTTGACCTTGTGATCCACCCGCCTCGACCTTCCAAAATGCTGGGATTACAGGCATGAGCCACCACACCCAGCCCAGGTCCACTTTTCTCTGCTGTTTGAAATCTTTAGATGGATTCCTTTTGACTTTAGGATGAAATCCAAAATCCTTACCATGATAAAAGCTTTGCGAGCTCTGGATCCTCCCCACTAGATGTTTTTTTCTCTAATTCTCTTCCTCTTTTTCATGATCCAGCATACTACACCTCTTTCAGAGTGTCAAACACAATACTGTCCCTGGTTTCAAACTCTTGCCTCTACTGATTCCTCCCTTGAATGTCTCCCCTCTCTCTTTTTTTTTTTTTTTTTTTTTTGAGACGGAGTCTTGCTCTGTCGCCCAGGCTGGAGTGCAGTGGCTGGATCTCAGCTCACTGCAACCTCCGCCTCCTGGGTTCACGCCATTCTCCTGCCTCAGCCTCCCGAGTAGCTGGGACCACAGGCGCCGGCCACCTCGCCTGGCTAATTTTTTTTTGTATTTTTAGTAGAGATGGGGTTTCACCGTGTTAGCCAGGATGGTCTCGATCTCCTGACCTCGTGATTCGCCCGTCTCGGCCTCCCAAAGTGCTGGGATTACAGGCTTGAGCCTCCGCGCCCGGCCGAATGTCTCCCCTCTCTACTTCCTTTTGCTTACTAATTTCTAATCATTATTTTCCCCAATTCCTCTGGACTTTCCAACTGGCCAACCCCTTCCTGGTAGGGTTGCCACAACATAGCAGATAAAAATACAAGACACCTAGGTGAAGTTGAATTTCAGATAAACTAGAAGTAACTTTTTAGCATAAGTATATCCTATGCAATATTTGGTACATATTCATACTAAAAAGAATTTGTTGTTTTTCTGAAATTCAGCTTCAACTGAGTATTCTGTATTTTCTCTGGAAACCCTACTTCCTGAACTAGATTTGGTTAGAACTAGATTTGAGCTAGAATGACCTAGCTCCCCTAGCTCATTCCCATTTGTATTAATTGCCCCAGATCTGTGTTTTCTGGTGTGCTGTAAGTTCTGTGACGACAGGGACTGGGTCTGCTGTGTTCACCAATACTTAACACAGTGCAACGGCATGTCACAAGCCTTTATTAGATGAATGAACACAATGAGAGGCTTGGAGTTCCAGTGAAAGGCCAGGGCTGAAGATTCTGTCTGGGAAGTTTTCTGCCTGGAGGTGACCTTTGAAGTGGGAGGGGTGGCACATAACAAAAGTATAGGGTAGAAAGAGAAGAGGAGCCCTTGGGCTGACCTGAGGGGACCACCTATGCTTGGGGGACAGAAAGAGGAAGAAGGGCAGATCTTTGAGACAATCATGCTAAAGAGAGAATTCACAAACTACAAGGGGATCTAGGGAAATAATAGACCAGGTCTTTGGATTTGGCAGTTTGAGACCTTCAAGAGAAGTGTTCTGAGTCTGCTAGTTGTCAGGTTGCTGATGCCTCTTAAGAAATTTAGTAATGGGACAAAAAAAGATAAGACTGTAACCCAGCTGTTAACATGGTGGAGAGAAGGGAGACCTGCCTCAGTGTGTTGGTGAAAGGGAAGGGATCAGTGGACAGAGAGGGTGATTGTTCTGGGGAAAGGAGTCATGGACGGTCTGGGAAGAAGTAGAGAAGATGGATTAAGGAAAGAGGCTGAGGCAGGTGAATCACTTGAGGTCAAGAGTTCAAGACCAGCATGGCCAACATGGCAAAACCTTGTCTCTACTACAGATAAAAAAATTAGCTGGGCATGGTGGCAGGCGCCTGTAATCCTAGCTTTTTGGGAGGCTGAGGCAGGAGAATCACTTGAACCTGGAAGGCAGAGGTTGCAGTGAGCCAAGATCACGGCATTTCACTCCAGCCTGGGCAATAAGAGTGAAACTCCATCTCAAAAAACAAGAAGAAAGAAAAAAAAAGAAAAGAGGAAGAATGTTTCACAAGTAAGAAGGGGATGTAAACAATGATTATTACAGTCATTCTTAATAAGTTGGTGTCAAAAAAATCACACCGTTCCTATTACTAAAGATTATATACAGGGTTCACTAAGAATATAACCTGAATTTGAACATAGTAAAGGTTTCTTAGCCTGCAGATTCTCAAACTTTTTTTTTGAGACGGAGTCTCGCTCTGTCGCCAGGCTGGAGTGCAGTGGCACAGTCTCAGCTCACTGCAATCGTCCGCGATCTCAGCTCTCAGCTCACTGCAATCTCCGCCTCCCGGGTTCAAGCAATTCTCCTGCCTCAGCCTCCCGAGTAGCTGGGATTAACAGGCATGTGTCACCACACCCAGCTAATTGTTTTTGTATTTTTAGTAGAGACAGGGCTTCACCATGTTGGCCAGGCTGGTCTCGATCTGCTGACCTCGTGATCTGCCCCGCCTCCGCCTCCCAAAGTGCTGGGATTACAGGTGTGAGCCACAGCACCCAGCCTGAGATTCTCAAGCCTTAGCAGACATTGGAATTAGCACTTGCAAGATTTTGATTAATTAGGTGGGTCAGGGCCTAAAATCATTTCGTAAAAACACCCAAGCTGCGGGTCTTCGATTTTTTTCATTCTTACATCCATTATGCTTTTTTTTTTTCTTTTCTTTTCTTTTTTATTATACTTTCAGTTCTAGGGTACATGTGCACAACGTGCAGGTTTGTTACATATGTATACATGTGCCATGTTGGTGTGCTGCACCCATTAACTCATCATTTACATTAGGTATATCTCTAATGCTATCCCTCCCCCTACGCCCTCCCCACAATAAGACCCAGTGTGTGATGCTCCCCTTCCTGTGTCCAAGTGATCTCATTGTTCAATTCCCACCTATGAGTGAGCCATTAAGCTTTTTTTCTCCCCCTCCTTTTTAAAATGGCAACTGAATATAAATGTTTTACATTTGGCTTAACCTTGTAGTGAAATCTATAAGAAAAATTGAACATCTTTTCTCCTGAAGTTAGATGAAATGTGATCAAAATACATCTCACAAACACTACGTGAGCCAGGTGCAGTGGTGCATGCCTGCAGTCCTAGATACTCTGGAGCCTGAGGTAGGAGGATCCCTTAAGCCCAAGAGTTCGAGATGAGCCTGGGCAACGTAGCAAGACCCTGTCTCTAAAAAGTTAAAATTAAAAATGCTTAATGTTTATCCCAAGCATTCATTCCCTCAATACTAAGCAAGAAGGAGTTTTATTTGGAATTTGAAACTGTATTGTTTTGGAATGCAAGAAAATAGAAAATTGCTTAAACGCATAATGTGATATTGATGAAATACTTATCTGTAGTTAATTACTAATCAGCTATTTGAGAGACCTATTGTCTGTTGATTCAAAAGGAATTTTAAAAAGAAATATTTTCTTAAAATATTTTGTGGGTATTAGTATGATTCATTACTAATGGTTTAGAGGTGATTTTAAAATGTTTACATTAAACAAAGTAATGTTTAACAGAAAAGCACCATATAGTCACGTGTCAGTTAATGAGGATACATTCTGAGAAATGCATCATGAGGCAATTTCGTCGTGTGAGCATCATAGAACGAACATACACAAACATACACGGTATAGCCTACTACACACCTGAGATACATGGTCTAGCCTATGGCTCTTAGACTACAAACCTGTGCAGCATGTTACTGGACTGAATATTGTAGGCAATGGTAACACAATGGTAAGTATTTTTGTATCTAAACATAGAAAGGTACAGTAAAAATATAGCAGTTTAATCTTATGGGATTGCTGTCATACATGCAGTTTGTCATTGACCCAAATGTTATTATGTAGCCCATGACTGTGTTATGCAAGTGTGCTATTTACAGCATAACTGTGGGACTTATTTCTTTAATGAATTCCTAGTTTAGAATTTATTAATCATGATTTCAGTCTTACCAGCGCATTTCTGGCACTTCATCTAAAACCTCATTTGAAGACAATATTAAAAGGAGCTCTTCACAGGCTCATTGGCCTACCCATCAAACCATGTGCTAGATCTCACAGAAAGCAAAAGGCTCAAAGAGGATTCAAGCATAAATCAAAAGAAAGAGTTTCTTGTAAACTGTAACCAAAATTCAAAGTTTTCTTCCTTTGGAATCATTCTTTTCAATTTATGTTTTAGTTTCAAATAGGTAGTACGTGTACAAAATTCAAAAGTGAAAGTCTCTCTCTCCATCCTGTCCCTTCTTCACAGAACTCCCTTGCGTTAACCAATTTCTTGTATATTTTTCAGAGAGCTGCTAGGCATTGTGACATGTGTTTATGCATGTGCGCATGTGCACACACAGGATAGTGACATACTATACTCACTGTCCTAGAATTTCTTTTTTTCACTTTGTATATTTTAGATATTATTTCATATTGGTACACATAATCTACCCTGTTATTGTTGATAGCTGCATAACTGGGCATGGGTCTTCAAAATTTTTCTACCAGTTGAATATTTTTCATAAAGTTATATGTAAGTGAATATGTTTAGCATTTAGGGCCATTAAGGAGGAATGTCTGGATGCCTGCAGGGCAATTCAGTGTCCCTCTGAACTGTCTCCTTACATTTCCAGAGACCTTCTGGAAAGCTTCGAAACCTCCACTAACTCCATCCCACGGCGCTGAGTCCCTGCTGGGTTTCACAGAACACGAGACAGAGCTGGGAGAGGATGCCGTCCACTTCTGCCTGTCAGCAGACCCACCCATTCACACCATCAAGAAGCGCTTCAGGGAATGAAGTTTATGTTCTAGGACTTTCATACCTGTGGTTGAACATTAGGGCCATTCAAAACCAATGCTAACATTTGCATGCTTTCTAATGATGCAAACGTAATTACTATGTACAAAAATACAAATCCAGCAGGCATCTGAGAGACCTAACATAACAAAAAATGGCTCTGAGGTTCAAGTGGGGCTTCCAGGAGGCATTCCTTATCCATTTATCCAGTCACTCATCTAGTCAACACATATTTTTAAACATTTACTATGTTCCAGGTGCAGTTCTAGGTACTAGAGGTACGATGTTTAACATAGACAAGGTTCCTGCCTTCGTGGAGCTTACATTCAGTGGGGAATATCAGACTCCACCTTACAAAACCAATTAGTCTGTCTCTTTCTCATTCTTGTCATCACTTTCTCTCATACTCCTTTCTCTCTCTGTGTGTCTCTGCCCACCCTCTGCCCCCGCAACGTGTAAAACCCTGTGCTTTGCTCATGATTTTCACCACCCAAGATCCCATTCCTTGTCTAAATTCATCCATGCATCTTCCAAGTGTTTTTAAGTATCTTTGTGCCCAGCAGGATTTGTAGTGCTTTGTGGGTGCTCCATAAGATCAACTGAATGAAGGTCCTGCTCTTGTTAACAAGGCTCAACTTATTTTAAGTGACTTTTTTTTTTTTTTTTTTTGAGACAGGGTCTCACTTTGTCACTCAGGCTGGAGTGCGGTGGCGCAAACACAGCTCATTGCAGCCTCAACCTCCTGGGCTCAGGCGAACCTTGCACCTCAGCCTCCCGAATAGCTGAGACTACAGGTGTGCACCAACATGCCTGGCTAATTGTCCATTTTTCTTAGAGATGGGGTCTTGCCATGTTGCTCAGGCTGGTCTCAAACTCCTGGGCTTAAGCGATCTTCCTACTTTGTTCCCCTGTGGTGCTGGGATTACAGGCATGAGACATTGCACCTGGTGAAACTTTTAATTTTGAAACAGTTTTATTGTCAGAGAAAAGTTTCAAAGATAGTAAAAGAGTTCCCACATGCCTCTTACCCAGCTCTCCCTTTTGCTAGGATCTAACAGTACATTTCTCACAATTAATGTACTAGTACTGATACGTTATTAATAACTAAAGTCCATATTTTATTCTGATTTCCTTAGTTTCTCCACTAATTTCCTTTTTCTGTTGAGAGTTCCATCTAGGACACCATGTTGTGTGTAGTTGTCATGTCTTCTTAATCTCCCTGTTCTGTGACAGTTTCTAGTTATTTTTAATGAAGCTTTGACACATGTGAGGAGTACTCGTCAGGTATTTTGTAGAATGTCCCTCTATTTGAGTTTGATGCTTGTTTCATGTCACACTGGGTTTATGGGTTATTGGGAGGAAGACTACAGAGATGAAATGCCCTGCTCACCACATCACATTGGCAGGACATGCTATCACATGACATCACTGGGGAAGTCCACCTTGACCTCCTGGCCAGGGTTCTGTTTGCCAGGTTTCCCCACTCTTTCCCCACTCCACTGTTTAGAAGGAATCGCTAAGTGTAGTACTTCCTCCCCTCAAGAGGGCAGGGTGGGATGAGGAGAATAAGCTATATTTCCTTGAGGGTAGTAAAGTTTGTGTATCCCTTACCCAAAATGCTTAGGACTAGAAGTGCTTCAGACTTCAGATTTGTTCAGATTTTGGAATATTTGCACATACATGACGAGATATCTTGGGGCTGGGACCCAAGTCTAAACCCAGAATTCATTTATGTTTTATGTACACCTTATACACATAGCCTGACAGTAATTTTATACAGTATTTTACATAGTTTTGTGAATGAAAAAAAGTTTCGACTGCATTTGACCGCGACTTGTCACGAGGTCAGGTGTGGAATTTTCCATTTGTAATATCATGTTGGCACTCAAGAAGCTTCAGATTTGGCAGCATTTTGGATTTTGGGTTTTCAGATTAGGGATGTGCAATCTGTATCTGCATTAATTATTTGAAATTCTTCTGTAAAGAAGATTTATCTCTTCCATTATTTAGAAAACCATTTGTTTATATCAGTATTAACTTTCATGAATAATGTTTGGGGTTATAATCTGATTGTAGGTTGTTTATTTGTTGCTCAGATTGTCCTGGCTTTGGCCATTGGGAGCTTTCAGCTTGGCTCCTGTGCCTTTCACATGCCCCCTTCCTTTTGCTTTCTGAGCACTTCCTTACTGTCTAGCACTACTTGTATATTTCTTGCTCCAGCCTTAGAATTGGCCATTTCTCCAAGAGACTGATTCCTTTTACTTGGAAGTCTTCTTTTTAAATCCAGGCCTCAGCATCACATACCCACTCACTAACTCAGTCAGTGAGTGAATATTTATATCCTACTCTGATGCTAATTATTGAACCCATGCTGGGTATACAATGAGGAACAAAGCAGATAAAGTCCCTGCCCTCAAAAGCCAACCATGTGAGGTAGACAAAGAGCAAATCTCAACAATGAAATATTTCATTACAACTCTAATACATTCACTAAAGAGAAGGGACAAGGGGTTGAGAATAAAAATAACCCCAGTCAGGCGCCTGGTTTAGATCAGGTGGTTGGAGAAAGCCCCTGTAAGTGGCTGACATTTAGGTAGAAAGCTGAAGGATGAGAAAGAACCAGCCATTTGAAGAACAGAGGAAGGAGTATTCTCAAATTGCAGTCAGTGGGTCATGACTAGCTTTTTTAAAAAAAAGGAATAGAAAATATCAGAAGTATTATAAAACACTTTTTCCTTTTATGTATAGGTATGTGTTGATGCATTTACTGGTACACTATATAAAATGTATTAATGGGAATTATGGCCCCCAAAAGTTTGAAAGCTACTGTTTTAGGCAGAAATAAAAGCAGATTGAAAGCTCTGAAAAGCAAATAACCTTACACATGCTTAAGGATCTGAAAGGAGGCGCTTGTGAGGTATGAACATGGGATGTGAGAAGAGGCCAAAGACACAGGAGGCACGCAGCTGCCCAGCAGGGCTAGGAGGATGCAGGGTGTTTCACTTAAGGAGTGATGGGAAGCCATTTAACAAGGAAGTGGTGATGGTTTGAAAAGATCTTTTAGGCTACAAAGTGGAGAATGGGGGGAGACAGGAAAAGAGGAAGCAGGGAGCATTCAGTAGGAAGGCACTTATGTTGGTCCAAGCAAGAAGAGTCCCTAGATATGTGCAGCTCACATCCCATTGTCAGTCTGGGTCTCCCAGCTACTGGAACAATGTGGGGAACACTGCAGACCTTCAACATACACATTGATGGAGTGAATAAGTTACACGATTGTAGTAAACAGAGAGAGAAATGGATGAGTTAAGATACATTTGGAAAATGGCCTCGCTGATGGAGTATGGGGGGAATGGAGAGGGAAACAGGGACCCCCTTTACACATCTAGCCCCGCCATACTTATTTATGTTTTCTTTCTCACGTCAGACTACAGAGGGTGGTTAACAGTGCTCTTTCAACTCTTCAGGCTGCGTTTGCACCTCGGTGCTTAGTCATATTAGCCAGAAGTGGAAATAACAGAATTTTCCTAGAGAAACTGAGATTGAGTAGAATCGCAAAAACCAGTTTTTATTACAAATTCTCAATCCTATATGACTTTATAGTCTTTGATGCCAAATCTCTGAACCTTTGGGAGAGACAACCAGCAGCAAATAGAGATCTTCAGGGTGGTCCCAACACTTTTGGGATTCAGCCTTCTGATAGAGAGCTGGTGAGGTAATAGTGTATGTAGCTAATGTGTTCCAAAGAACTTTCTCCCACCTGGTTTTACATTCTATTAAATATATATTGTGTGAGGCTGGGAGCAGTGGCGCACACCTGTAATGTCAGCACTTTGGGAGGCCAAGGCAGACATTGCTTGCCTGGAGTTTGAGACCAGCCTGAGCAACATGGTGAGACCCTGTCTCTACCACAAAATACAACAATTAGCTGGGTGTAGTGGTGCAGGCCTGTAGTTCCAGCTACTTGGGAAGCTGAGCGGGGGAGGATCACTGGAGTTCGGGAGGTCTAGGCTGCAGTGAGCTGTGATGGCACCATTGCACTCCAGCCTGGGCGGCAGAGGGAGACCCTGTCTCAAAAACAAACAAAAATATATTGTGGCCAAACCCTTTCTTGGCCCTGCTTTTCTTGTCAGGCTGATCCTGGCATCTGTAGCTGGCTGCCCGTGCTCCTGCTTCTTTCCTCAGCAGAGTGCAGCTGTCACTTGTCACTGGTGGAACCCGGAGGAGAAATGACCCAGACTGAGCTATACCGGAGCAGAAAACGGAAGAAGCCAGGCCTCAGGAATAGAAAAACGAGGGTCCTGTCTGGAAAGTCAGGTGGGCATCAGAGATGGCTGTGCTCCAGAAATGCTGATGAATTTTAGAGGATTAGTCATTTTTGTCAAATGGGTTTTATGCTATTGATTGAGAAACCAAAGCGACAATCAGATGTTACTGGGAGCGGCACCAGCAGTGTTCACATTGGTTAAGAATTTCCACGCGACGGAAAATCAAATGCAAGCCAACTTAAGCCAACCAAGGGATTGCGTTGGTTCACAGCCTGAAAACTCCACAGCTTGATCTGGAATTTACACCCTCTTCATGATCCCAGCGCCAGGTCTGTTTTGTTCATAAGGGCTGTCTCTTCCCTGTGCTGACTTCATGAGCAGGCTGGCACTTCTCTTGGTGGCACAAATGGCTGAGGGATTTTGGGCTTTCTGTGTTCTCCAATACACCAGCCAGAAAGAGGAATTGTCTCCCCCATGTTACAACAGAGGACTGAGGAAGCTTTTTCCCAGAAGCTCGAGTGAACGTTTCCTCAAACCTCATTGGCCTGAATCAGCCCATATGCCCACCCCTGAGCCAATCACCTGGCCAGATGATCGGTGCTGTGATTGACCTAAGCACAGGAGGACCCACCCCTAGAAGCTGGCTGTATCCACCTGCCAGAGAAGGGGGAGGCAGTCAGGAGCAGAGGGTTCCCTCCAGGCAAAACCTGGGTGCTGAGGCAGGAAAAGGTGCAGCCGATGTGGCGGGAGGCAACTTATGAGTGTTTACTACTTCAACATCATTATTATTGTGATGCAGGCCAAATTCGAGGTAGATATAGATAAGAACACTTTTGTTCAGAAGCCCAGCTCTGCCTGCTTCTAGCTAAGTCATTTAGGTCTTTAAGTCTCAATTTCTTCATCTGAAAAAATGTGGATGATAATACCTCAGGGAAGGTCAAATTCATATATTAGAGGATATGTCACATGCATAAAAATATATAAGGTTATATATTTGAAAAAAAAATTGAATATGAGGTACTTAAAGTGCCAAATTCAGTACTGTCGAAGCCAAGATTGAGCCCCCGTTTCCACCTTAGCAAGAGCAGCAGATGGAAAGAAGATGTCCCCAGCCACCAGGAGTGTTGGGCAAGTCAGGGCCCATCCCATGTCTTCATGACAAGACAGGAGTTTCACTGGTTCAGAACCAACTTCAACAGCAGGTGTTCAGGGCTAGGGTGTTGAAGTTTCAGCTTTGATTTTTCTATGAAATCGTTCGGGTTATTAAAATATTGGCCCTATTCTCTCGCTTAAGAACTGGTTTCATTTCTAATGACACAGCACCATCATGCCATTCCTTGATTTAGTCACGAGAACCAAAACTAATGTGTGGCTAGTTTCATGTCGTTTTTATAGCAGTTAGTACAGAGAACAACAGGCTCTTGTGAAAACAGATGTATTCGCTATCTATTTCTCTATCTGCTGCCTCCCAGATTCAAAACCCCATTTCTGAGGTGTCTTGGTCCTCTGGTTTGGCCCTTGTGGGAGAGGCTCTTGCAAGGACAAGAGCCTAGCTATTATTCTCAGTGGGGAACCATTTTATAAGAAGGAAGTGTGCCATTCCCCAAACCTTGAAAGAATTGCAAGAGGGTGTCAGAAAGAGATCTTTCTTCTTTTGAGAGAGGATTCCTTTGGCATTATTGTCTATTGTGAGCACACAGGAGGGTTCTTTAGTTGATGAGCCTCTGTAAACTTCTTAAAGGCCTTGTGGTATTGCATGAGAATGTGAGCATCTATTTAGTATTTCTGGAAAAAGCACTACCTTATAATAAAGCTAACACTCTCATAATGACAACTCAGTCAGTCTCCTCACAAAGGTTTAATCATCAGCAATGTCTCTTATGTAGGCAGGTTAGAGAACAGATGTTTACAGCTAAAGAAAGAGACATTAAATTTTTCATGACTTCAGAGAGAGTTGTAGATTTAATGTTAGAGTCCTGGGCTAATTTCTGGGTAATTGTTTGATCTCTCTCTGCTTGGATTTCTTTCTGTATAAAAGACAAATAATAATTAGAATAATAGTAATAGACCAGGCATGGCAGCTTACAACTGTAATCCCAGCACTTTGGGAGGCCAAGGCAGGAGGATCGCTTGAGTCCAGGAGTTCAAGACCAGCCTGGGTAACATAGTGAGACCACCATCTCTACAAAAACATTTAAAAATCGGCTGGGCATGGTGGCATGCAGCTTCATTTGGGAGGCTGAGGTACGAGGTTTGCTTGAGTCAGGGAGGTTGAGATTGCAATGAGCTATGCTTGTTCCACTATACTCCAGTCTGGGCAGCAGAGTGAGACTGTGTCTCAAAATAAGGATAATAATACTTCATGGGGTGCTAGTGAAGATTACATAAACTAATATATGTAAAGTGCTTAGAACATCACCTGGCACACAGTTTGTACTCAGTAAATGTTAGTGGTTATAATCATCATCTTCACTATCAAGTTTTCTCTTTATTTTCTTTTTAGAGACAGAGTGGATTAGTGGGAATAGGTGGGAATGAGCAGTCCTCCCACCTCAGCCTCCAGAGTAGCTAGGACTACAGGCACATGCCACCACGCTGGCTAATTTTTTACTTTTATTTTTAGAGATGGGGTCTCACCATGTTACCCAGGCTGGTCTTGAACTTCTGACCTCAAGAGATTGTCCCACCTCAGCCTCCCAAAGTGCTGGGATTACAGGCGTGAGCCACAATGCCCAGCCTCCCTATTCATTTTTCTCAATTGAAAGTTGAATGCCCTTGCCTCTTTGACACACACGTATACAACCACTCTTCTCTCGCATCTGGCCTCCTGCCAATCTCAGTTACTCACCTGATCTTTGCTCTTCAGTGGTCTTCCAACATCCGTCTCTGTCCAAACCAGCAGCCGCAGGAAAGCCTTGCTTCCATGCTAGCAAACTGGCCTCCCGTAGGGCCATCTAACCAGTCTTTCCTTGTTGCCTTTTATGTACTAAATATGATTCCTACGGGGTACCTTTTTCTTTTTTCTTTTTTCTTTTTTTTTTTTTTAAGGTGTTAAATACCATGTCTAGGCAGATTCAGCTCACCCGGAAGACTAGAATTGGCAGCTGTGCCTCCTGCTCTCTGCTTCAATTCACAACCTCTGCTATGCTCTTGTTAAGCCCGGGTATTGTACCTTATTGGTCCATTTTTGAATTTTCACCCATTTTGACCAACACTGTTTAATTCCTGCTTTTTTTTTTTGAGACAGAGTTTCATGCCTGTGGCCCAGGCTGGAGTGCAGTGGTGTAATCACAGCTCACTGCAACCTCCACCTCCCAGGTTCAAGGGATTCTCCTGCCTCAGCCTCCAAGTAGCTGGGATTACAGATGGCCACCACCAAGCCTGGCTAATTTTTGTATTTTTTGTAGGGACTGGATTTCACCATGTTGGCCAGGCTGGTCTGGAACTCCTGACCTCAGGTGATCCACCTGCCTTGGCCTCCCAAAGTGGTGGGATTATAGGCGTGAGCCACCACGTCTGACCAATTCCTGTGTTTTTAAAAATGACAAATGACATGGTCAAGAAAGCCTTTCTGCATTTCATTTCTTTGGTCTTCATTTATTCATTCAACCAGTATTCTACTACTGTGTCCTCTGAACAGTCTCAGTAAAATTGCTGCTGCTTGGTGCTTTGTGTATGTACGTCTGTTCCCTCTCCTCGATTATGAGGCCAAAAACCAAAGATCCTATTTTTACATTTTATTATTATTATTATTATTATTATTATTATTATTTGCATCACCCACAAGACCACAGGCAGAGCCTGCTTGGGAATGAACTCATGAAGAGCTGTGACTGCACAGATGGGTCTCTCTGGTCTTTTCTCTCTATTTCCATCCCCCTTTCTATTCTTCTAAGAGTCTCACAGATCCTTTCCATCTGAATTTAGTTAGGCCTTCAGCAAGCAGAGACACAGATTTCACGGTCAGTCACTGCTCCATGCTGTACTGGATGTCCCAAAGGTGTTCTTGGCCCTGGCCTTCAATACCCTGTGTTGATGTACTTGATGGCAGATTCCCTGCCATCTCCCCAAATGATCATGCCTTCTCTTCACATCTCATTATGTTCTCCTTGGCCTGATTCCTTTCCTCCTACCCAATCTGACTCGTCTGCCTTTTCCTGACTCCCTTCCAGGCCGCCCCTTCCCCTGGCCTCTCTTCATAGCTTGGCCGTTAGTCTTGCCTGATGCTTCTGTATGTCTCACTTTGGTTTCTGTTCCCCCTTATTCTTTTTCTTTCACTTTCCCCCGCCCACCCGTCGTTTTTAACAGTGTCATCATGACTTACAGTGTGGGAACATGGTGCTCGCTGTCTCCCACATTACATAGCCGCCCCTGGATTTCATGTGACCAACATTCCTTCCCCTAACCCCTTGGGCAGGATAGAAGCTCCCCCACTGCCAGATGCCGGGGCCTCGCTCTCATAGCGAGTCCCGCTTCCTGCCCACCTCAGGAAGAAAGGGCAGGGTAGAAGATGGAGGCTAGGGCCACAGAGATCACCCCAGACCTCGTGTCAGATTCTGTGAGGCAGTGTGAGCTGGGTGTGACCCAAGGCACCACTCACAGCAGCTTTACTCTGTGAAAGCAAGAAACAGGGAGGGTCCTTGTAAAGGAATGGCTGAGGCTGAGGGGAAGAGGTGGGGTAGCACATATGACTGAGGCAAGGGAGGTTTCTAGTGCTGACATGACTTGGCCTCCTCATCCACAAAACTCACTTGAAACACCAGAGCTTGATGAATAACAGGGTCCCAGTCATAAGCAGAAAGAGCTCTTCCCTTTTTCTTCTGTCAGCCCTCACACACACTGCTTGTGCAATCTGTTCTTACGTGAAGGTTTGCAAAATTGTCCAAGTGGAGGACGGGTCTGGGGTTTCCTGGACACATATCCCTTCCTGGAGGGCCAGACATCAGCCAGGGCAGCTGGAACAACCTGGACTGTCACAGGAGGAAGGGACAGGGGGGTGTCAAGGGTGCTGGGAATGGGGCCTTCTAGCACTTGGTTTCAGAGAGCAAGAGATGGAGTTCTTACTTCAAACATGCAAACCGGATTCGGTCAGACACTCTCCCTGTGAGGCAGCTGCCCTTGGAGGCTCCTGTCTGACAAAGGATAGGTTTCCTTGACCCTTTCTGCTGACCGTTCTGCTTCCTGCTGGTTTGCTGCATTGACCCTTAGGCAGTAGCCCCCGGGGTGCTTGCTGCAGCAGAGTGAAAGTGATTGCCGGCCTGAGCTCTGCAGGCTGACTTGGGCTCTGCAGGCACGTTCTTCCCCTTGCTTATTTTCCGCTGCTGTTTGTGACTCAAGCTCAAGGGCCACGTTGAACAGGCTGCTTGAGGAAAGGAGTGAACCAGGTCTCTTGATACCTTCTAAAGTCTCAGAAAGGAATTACAGACCTAATTCAGTGCCCTCTCCTTTTCTCTTCAAGTACAGGTGGTTAAAGTCCCCCTGATATGATTTGACTATGTCCCCTAAAAAGCATGTATTGGAAACTTAATCCCCATTGCAACAGAGTTCGGGGGTGGGGCCTGATGAGAGATGATCAGGCCGTGAGGGCAGAGTGAATGGATTAATGCTGTTATCACAGGAGTATGTTGGTTATAAAAAGGGAGTTTAGCCCTCTTTTACACACACTTTCTCTCTCTCTCTCACTCACTCTCTTGTTCTCTCGCCATGGGATGATGCAGCCACCATGTGCCAGCCCCTCAGTCTTGGGCTTCCCAGCCTCCAGAACTGTGAGCCAAGACATTTCTGTTGATTGTAAATCACCCAGTCTGTGGTATTCTGTTATTACAGCACAAAATGGACTAAGACACCACCCCTGGGTGCATCCCACTCATGACACAGGCAGGAAAGCAAAGATAGCTAAACTCAGGTAGGCATTTGTGTTCAGAGGGGGTTTTTTTTGTTTCTTTTTTGTTTTTTTTGTTTTGCATTTTCCCACATTGCCTAGTATACAGCACTGAGAATGCGTCTTAAGATTTACGAACAGTTTTGACATTTAAATAAGATATGACCAAGGTAAAGGGAGAAGATTATGGGAATTTTGTCAAATAGGGCCAAGGAATGCAATCTTTTTTCAAACACTATTTTTAAAGGACTCCTTTTATAGAACCTTAGCTTCTATTTGGTATCAGCCAAGTGTACCAATCTCCTGTTTCTGATTTGAGAACAAAATGTATACTGTTACCCATACCAAGTATCTCAGATGCCTTTTCCTACCAATTTTCAAAGTTCACAGAACTGGTCTTCCTGAGTCCTTTGGCCTTAGACATTTAGATATAAAGATGATCCACTGGTGTGCATGAAGAAAGCATCTTAACTTCTACTTCTATCTGTGTTTCAATCGAAAAAACAAAGACATTAAGCTTTACTGTTACTAGTAGTAATAAATATGATTAATGCTATATGTGTTCACAAGTGTACACATATAAAATTTATAAGTAAATATAAATATGATGGGGACGCAGGTCTAATTTTAAAAATTAGATTGTATGATCAAAAATGTTTCGTGGAGGCCAGGCATGGTGGCTCATGCCCGTAAGCCCAGCACTTTGGGAGGCTGAGGCGGGAGGATCACTTGAGCCCAGGAGTTTGACACCAGGATAGGCAACATAGCAAGACCCCATCTCTATAAAATAAAAAAATTAACTAGGCATGGTGGCACGTGCCTGTAGTCCCAGCTACATAGGAGGCTGAGGTGGGAGGATCTCTTGAGCCCAGGAAATTGAGGCTGCAGTGAGCTGGGCTCATGCCATTGTGCTCCAGCCTGGGCAATGGAGCAAGACCCTGTCTCAAAAAAATAAAAATAAAAATGTTTGCTGGGACTTCTGCTGCTGGTCAATATGGAGTCATGGAGACCCAATTTACCTTCCTGCTTGAAACAACCCCTACACACACACACACACACAAAGCGGACAAAATATACGAAAAACAGTTTCCAAGACACTGGACATCAGGCAATGAAGAGAAGTGATCCCTAGAATCAGGAAACAATGAGGTGGCCGTACAACTGTCCCAGCTTACTCCACTGAGTTCACACTGTTTAGTAAAGTTATATATGTATTTTTTTCTCAATTTGAATTTTCACTAGACTGTGAACTCCTTGAGGACAGTAGCCACATCTCGTTCACTGTGCATCCCCAGGACCTAGCACAGGAGTTGCTGAATAAGCGTTTGTTGAGTGAATAACTGAAGCTCTCCAGGGAAGCCTCAGAATGGTAGAATCATAGATGAGCGGATGTTGGAGCCCAGATGCATCTTAGAGATCATCTACCCCGGTTTCCTCATTATACTGATGAGGAAATTGAGGTCCCAAGCAGAGTGTGAGTGGCCCGAAGTCTCATGGCCCCTTAGTGGTGGAGTTTGTGGGAGTATTCCTCCCTATAAAGCAACCCTGGAATTAAGCAAGTTGGTAAGTTGCTGTGGCTCACAAAGCAGGGGCATCATAGAGTTCTAGAGGCTAAGATGGTATGTTTAGGAACAAAAATATAGGAACCAAGAATTACTGTGGGCAAAGCCACCCAGGGTTGAATATATAGCCAGACTCTGCTCCATTCTAGAAAGATGCTGAAAAAGCCTCCCAGGTTGAGCAAAGAGACCACAGGAAGATCATTTCGAACATGTGCCCTGGCCAGACCCGGAGAATTCTGCAGACTGCAGGAGTCCTGGGGCTCTGGATGAAGACAAGCCTGTCCACCTGGAAACTCCAGAAGACTCTCAACCTGCTCCAGGCCACCCTGAGAGTGATCACAGGGCTCCAAGGCCCATCCTCAGCCCATCACCACCCCCTAGAACGGCTCTGCAGGGCCTGCCTCTGTCCTGGGAGTGGGGGCAAGCTGGGCCCACAAATAGCAGCCCCGCACTGCACTCTACCTGCTGCCAAACTGCGAGGCCTGACTGTGTTCCAGGACCCCACGTGGAGAAGATCCAGTCCCTAGACGATGCTTGTCCATTAGTGGAGCACCTTCAGGCCACAAGACGTGTCCTGGCACAGACGGACCTTCCTTCTCAGGATGCAAGGAGCTCTGGGCACTGTGTCCTCATGAGGTTGGAACAAAAGCCCGAGGGTTGGTTTTGACTACTCTCTGAGGTTTGGTGCATCGTAAGGCAGCCCCAGCTACGTCACTTCTCTGCCAGGGTTTGTCCTGGCTTCTGCTGGGATGTAGAAACTGACATCAAACTCCTTCCCTTTGAGCTTCTCCTCAGTTCAAATCACTGCTCACTTCTTAAAGTCCTTGATAAAGCAGCCCACCTCTTTCTAAGCACCTTGCTGGGACCTGGAAAGTTCTAGGACATGTCAACGACTGCCCAATATTGTCTTGAGAGGTTTTAGACTTGATCTAGGCCCAGACAGGAAATGGACTTAGGCCTGCCTACAGATTCTTACAACCATCACCAAAGTATGGCTATGGGATCTACGGAATGTGAGCGAATGCTTGGCTCTTGTTTCAAAGCTTTATAGCAGCCTCACCATTTGGTAAGTTTTCAACAGTGACACCTGGGCTTTGCCTAACAAAATGAGTGAGGGGGTGAAACTGAAGGGTGAGTTACATGTGACTTGGGGAAACTTCTTCACCTGGAAGCCCCAAGAGCAGGAGGTTATGTAGCACAAAGGAGTCTCCTAAACAAGAATTGCTGTTTGATTTACACACAGTTTGGATGTGACTCTCCTGAGGCCCAGGGCCCAGCTTGGGAAGGGGTCTCTGAACCAGCCTGACCCGGAGCTGGGCCACAACAGGCTACACTGCACCTGTGCTGTGTTCTTCCCCAGCAGCGAATGGTTAATTCAGGTTACAGGTGGAGCCACAGTGCAGAGCCCGGGAAAAGGAAGAGGCATATTGCTGGCAGCCACTGACTGCAAAGTGTTTTCTATATGCTACTTAGATTGAGCAGTGGCAGAGTTATTGTTAGTCTCCATTTTATAGATGAGGAAACAAAGGCAGTGAGAGGCCAAGTAAGGTGCCTGTAGTCACAGGGTGAGTCAGCAGCCTTTGTAGCCCATGGACCAGCACTTGGCACCGCCTTGGGCTCTGTGGTCTCTTGGAAAATGTTTCCTCCTTTATTCATAGCCAAGAGTTCTTTGCGAGACATTCTTCTGGGAAATCTCACCCTCACGGTGGCCCAGCAGCCAAAGCCCCTGCCTTCCTCAGTCTCCCTCCACGCCAGCTGGTGGACTTCCTGCAGGCCACGCAGCTCCCCACAGCCTCCCATAGACTCATATCAGCAGGACCCCTACTCGCTCCAGCACATCCACCGAGGTGGTCCCCTCTGCCGTGGTCCTCGGCCATGCCAGCACCTTCCCCACACTGCGGATCAGAATCACAGCCCTGACTCAGGGCTCCCAGATGAGTTTCCTTCCCTGCTGCTCTGCTACCCATGCCAGTCTCTGGTTCCTTCAACGTCAGCACTCCCACCCACTCCCTGCACTTCTGATCCACTCCCTGAACCCCTTTCCTCATCTCCATTTTTCAACTGGGAAAATCCATACTATCAAGTTACCTTCAGAAATTCCAGGACCCTCCCAAATTTCCAAGCACTCCTAAGCTTTCCCTTCTCTTGGACATCTTTCTAGACTCATTAAAGAAACACAGTGGCCTCCCCAGCACCATTTGTCCAAAAGTGGATTTGTCCTCAGTTCACCAGTGCCTTACATTTATTTTAAGGCGATGTGGTGGGCAGGATGCTAAGATGGACCCAGGATTTCCTACATCCCCCTTTGTGTATACACCCTGAGAATACCATGGATTTTATTCCCATGATTCGCTGCTATTTTATGACATGGGTGACCTTCAGAAAGAAAAATAATCTCAGTGGGCCTGATTCCATGATAAGGAGAACTTCAGTCTTATGACCACAGAGAGCTGAATTCTATCAACAGGAAAAAGCTACAAGTGGATTATTTCCTCATCACATCCAGATAAAAACTCAGTCAGGTCAACACCTAGATTTCAACCTTGTGATGCCCTAAGCAGAGGACCCAGCCACACCATTCTGGACTTCTGACTTAGAGGACTGTGAACTAATAAGTGGGTATTGTATGAAGCCACTAAATTGCTGGTAATTTGCAATATTGCAGAAAATGAACATAGGCGAGTATTTAATTGCATCGACGTTTTGGGTTTTTCCATGTCGATTCTGGTACCAGGGTCTCAGATAAGGGGCTGCAGCTACACCAGTGTGGACTGCTAAGCTTCAGACTCCTAGCAGAATGAGCACTGGTGGCCTGGTTCACTCTGAATATAATTTAGCAGCAAGCAAAGATGAATGTGACCTTTCTGCCCTCAGGGGCTTCTAATCACGTCGTTAGACCAGCAATAAGGAGTCTAATAAAAAGGGCAGAACAGAATGCTGAGTAAAAATCAAAAGAAGGTGGCTGGGCATGGTGGCTCACGCCTGTAATCCTAACACTTTACGAGGCCAAGGCGGGCAGATTGCTTGAGCCCAGGAGTTTGAGACCAGCCTGCATAGCAAGACTCCATCTCTACAAAAATCAAAAAAATTACCTGGGCATGGTGGCACACACCTGTAGTCCCAGCTACTTGGGAGCCTGAGGTGGGAGGATCACTTGAGCCTGGAGGCCGAGGCTGCAGTGAGCCATGATCACACCACTGCACTCCAGCCTGGGTGACAAAGTGAGACCCTGTCTCAAAAAAAAATCAGAAGAAAGGAAATCATATCCAACTGGTGAAATCAAAAACTGGTATTTGACATATAAAGTCTGAGTAGGGTTTTATTGAGGGATGAAGGTAGGAAAATAAGAGCAAGTTAGGCAGTGTACTGCTCGATTGCACAGGCTGTGAGACATTCAGTACATAAGGGATAGTATAAGTTAGGGTGAAAACATCTTCTGGGTCCACAGTGTGAAGGCTCTTAAATAATAGGGTTATTTGGCAAGGAATGAGGGGCCCCAGAGAGTTCGGAGGCTGGGACAGGATAGAATCAGGGTGAACTGAATGTGTAGGATGGATTAAAGGCAGGTAGAGGAAGAGAATTATTCACAGACCCTGAGAGTAGAATAGGCAAAAATTAATCAGCACCTGCACCGTGGCTCTGGCAGTGGGGACAAGAAAAGGAGACAAATGTTGCAGGCACTGGGGAATACAGAATTTTGAGCAACAGGATAAACACAGCATCTGGCACAGGCCCGTTCATTGGTCCAGCCTCCCTCCAGGCGTCCCATTATTGAAGATGTGTATTGTGTCTGCTCTCTCCAATCATCTGTGCCACGTACTATCAAAAAGGCAAGAGACACTGCATTGGCAGAGGTGGAATGACTGTGATACATGGCTAAAATCTACAGGATCTGGAGGGAGAGACATGGCACTGAACAGCAGCTGCAGGGTCTTCAGGAAAGAATGATATTGACATTGTTTTGCTTACAGGTGGCAAATTTTAAAAAGAAAAGCGATCTGCTCATTTCTCCTCTAAACCACCAGTAAAACTTCACCTTCTCCCACTACACACACACACACACACTCTCTCTCTCTCTCTCTCACACGCACACTCACACTCAGCTGTAGCCTGCTGGCTTCAGCTCAAATGAGTTTCACAATGACAAACAGAGAGAAACAGTTATTCCTGCAAATGCTTCGTTGAGTTGTTCTTGAAGACAACGTGGTAGCCATAAAATAGTCCTTTGGGCTATTCCTTAGACACTGGCTTCCTTTGCCTCCCTCCTTGACTGACTGCCCAAGCTATGGCTGTTCCTTCCTAATCAGGATTTTATAGGGCAGGAGGCATACGTCGTCGTCTTTGTTCAACCACCACCAGACCAGTCAAGGGCAGACTAGGCCAAAAGGGCTGTTCCCCCTTCCCCTTCAGTTCTGGGTAAGCACACATCTTCCACCCTTACTTTAAAGGCAGACAATTTGTTTTTATCATTTGCCAACACAGCTGAGGATGATTATTAATTAATCAAAAACACTGACTTTTAACTTCCCACGCTCTCTCCAGAGATGCTCCAGTGACAGCTTTGCATCTGGACTTCAGAGCGGTTTAGATAGAAGTGGGCACCATGCAGCAAAGACTTGTTTTTTTCTGGTTTCTTCTTTTTCAAATACAACTCTAGCTTAATCCCATTTAGCCAGTAAACTTGATTTTAAGGTGGTCTCATTTTGTGGGGTTTCTGTTGGTCTTTTTATACAGCTTCCTTTGAAATCAGAAATGCTGTGTCAGGATTTCACAAAAAGTAAAATAAGTTCAGAGCACATTTTCTGTTCATCAAAAGCTTGAACCAAAGCACAGCAACAGTATGTTTCCATGAATAATGAGACACCATTGTCTTCCTCTGTTTGCAAGCTTATGTTCTGGTATTACCCTCCAAATTCAAGGTCTCAGCAGTGCATACCTAACAGTTTCTGAGAGCAAGTTTGAAATGTTAAATTTGAAAGAGCTCAACAAAGGATTATCTGATTCAGTTGGCTACAGTTTAGGCAACTGAATTTTCTCCCCCTTCCAAAGAGGGCAGGCTGGACAGTCATCCTCACCTCTACACTCATTTGTGTTGCCATACAGTAGTTCCCAACGCAAAAAGGGGAGGCAGAAGACAGCAAACCACAAGTTACACTTCAAAGCTGAATGGCTACTCTCTAAAGTGAGATGAGGGCCAGGCGTGGTGGCTCACGCCTGTAAGTCCAACACTTTGGGAGGCCGAGGTGGGTGGTTCAACTGAGATCAGGAGTTTGAGACCAGCCTGCCAACATGGTGAAACCCGGTCTCTACTAGAAATACAAAAAAAATTAGCCAGGCGCCGTGGCGGGCACCTGTAGTCCAAGCTACTCGGGAGGCTGAGACAGGAGAATCGCTTGAACCCGGGAGGCAGAGGTTGCAGTGAGCCGAGATCATGCCACTGCACTCCAGCTTGGGCGACAGAGAGAGACTCTGTCTCAAACAAATAAACAAGAAAGTGTGATGGGGCATTTGGGGCTGGCTTCACTACTTGGCAGAGGCTAGAATAAAAAATCCACTGTCTTGAGGGGCTGCATGTGCTGATAAAAGAGAGCAAAACCAAACTTCGGAGGAAAGTGCACTTCCCTTCCACTTGACAACGGCCACATCTTCGGAACCAAAAGTACCTGGAAGGAGTATGTTGTCTCCTAAATGCAGTGATCTGAACTTTGGAAAAGCGTGTTGTGAAATGTGGAGCAAGACCACAAGGCATTGTCACACTTGGGCATCCCATTTCTCTTCCCCATCTTTCAGTGATACATGTTCTCAGAGCCCTCCAACTTCTTCCAATTCCTGGGGCTGTTTTGCTAATGCTCAAAGCATCCAGGCTTCTGTCTCTTCTCTTTGCCCTCCTGCCACCTGTCTTTTCTTCCTTGTCGTTGCTCATTAGCCTTCTCCACTGGAGGTGTGGAAGGGAAGTAAAAGGAGATAAAAACTCCGCTTGTCACAGTCCATTTGCCTCTTGTCAACAGCTCTGGTAAAAGGCCAAAGAGGAAGCTATTGGCGAAGATAAGAGTTTAGATAAGGTTTGGGGATTATCTGTAAAATTCATTTATTCATGGTTACCCTCCCAGTCACCTGAGGATAATGGGGACTTATCTTTATCTCGCATTTTGTTAGGAAGTTAAGAGCAAAATACAGCTATTTCTAAGAGCTGTTCAAAATAACTCCATGAGATAAAACAAGTATAGTTGCCTTATACCCAGGTGACATAAAACTGGCATTAGCAGCTCAAAACAGCTAAGTATCCACTCCATTGTTGAACTCTCTGAAGCCAACTGCCTCTGGAAATAGAGAATTTCCTCTCTCTAGTCAGGTAGGGAAAGAATTTAACTCATTCTTGGGTGAATAGATGTCCCTGGACAGCTCTGCATTTCTTCTGAATGAGTGGGAAGAAGAAAATTGGACAGATAAGTGAGAGTCTTTGATTACAAGTAATGGAAAACAACTGAAATTAATTGAAGCCAGAAAGTTCAATTATGAGAGACCCAGCAGGTGGGTCTCCTGGAACCAAGGGTGGACGGAGGCCTGGAAGGCTTTTAGGGCTCTTTCCCCACACCTGCTTTAAAAAAAAAAAAAAAAAACTATCCATCCTATTCAGTCCCCTCATTCACATCCCAGCAACCCCCTCAACTCCATCCTCCCTTTCCCCTCCATACGCAGCATAAGGGAGACACAGCAGAACCAGAGGCCCAAATTTCCACTTTAACAGGGCTAAACACAGATGACTCTCTTTAGAGTTTAAAATCCTCAAGAGAGTATGTCTCTTTGGCCCACCTTGAGTCAAGTATCTGCCTGTGGTCCAGTCAGCTCTGAAGGGAGAGTCGGACAGGGGCAGAGACATGGTGGCCTGGTCTACTAGGCGGTGCTTAGAACAAGTGGCCGAGGATGTGGTAGGATCACTCCAGGCTTGTTAACCCAACAAAAGAAAAGATACTTGGTACCTGTTCCCCTCTTGCTCACAATCTGGAGACAAAACCTACACATGTAGGGAGACAGGCAATTAAAACTATTTAGCATCAATTACTATGAGAGAAAAACCCTGGTTACAATGAACTCTTAGGGGGAACACATTCTATTTTGTAGAATGAAGTGTTGCCAGATTCTAGAATCACAAAGCCAATGGAGATCCTTTAAAAAAAAAAAAAAAAAAAAAAAAAAAAACTCTTAGGAAATACTGAAATGGCCCATCTTTAGTAGAATAGGTCAATACATTTAGAATATGCATAAAATGGAACCCACAGCATAGTAGTGAACATGAAGGAGTTACAGCTACACGGTTCAGTATGGATAAATCTCCAAAGTATAATGATGCATGAAAAAGCAGGTCACAGAAAAACACATACCAGATGATTTTACTAAAACATGCAAAACTGGACAACATACTACTTAGGCATACATATATACGATGCAGCTATAAAGAAAAACAAGAGTGGCTGGGTGTGGTGGCCCACGCCTGTAATCCCAGCACTTTGGAATGCTGAGGTGAGCAGCTACCTGAGGTCAGGAGGTCATCAAGACCAGCCTGGCCAACATGGTGAAAACCCATCTCTACTAAAGATACAAAAATTAGCCGGGATTGGTGGCATGTGCCTGTAATCCTAGGTACTTGGGAGGCTGAGGCAGGAGAATCGCTTGAACCTGGGAGACGGAGGTTGCAGTGAGCCGAGATCATGCCACTGCACTCCAGCCTGGCTGACAGAGTGAGAATCCATCTCAAAAAAAAAAAAAAAAAAAAGAAGAAGAAAAGAAAAGAAAAACAAGAGTATAATAGACTAAATTCAGGATAGTGGTTACATGTGAGGTAGGGAAGGAGAAGGTGATCAGAAAGAGGTAAACACCTTCAAACACGTTGTAAAGGTCTATTTCTTTTTTTTTTTTTTTTTTTGAGGTGGAGTCTCGCTCTGTTGCCCAGGCTGGAGTGCGGTAGCGACATCTCCGCTCACTGCAAGCTCCGCCTCCTGGGTTCACGCCATTCTCCTGCCTCAGCCTCCCGGGTAGCTGGGACTACAGGTGCCTGCTGCCACACCTGGCTAATTTTTTATATTTTTAGTAGAGATGGGGTTTCACCATGTTAGCCGGGATGATCTTGATCTCCCGATCTCATGATCCACCCGCCTCTGCCTCCCAAAGTGCCTGGATTACAGGCGTGAGCCACCACACCTGGCCAAGGTCTATTTCTTAAGCTGAGTAGTGGATTTGGCAGCATTGATTTTTGTTATTAAATCTATATTTATGTATTCTTTTGTTTATATGCTATATTCTGTAAATTAAAAAAATAAGTGAATGCTATTAAGCAAGAGTTCAGTCTAATGAAACTATTCCCCTGTCCTGGGTGATGGCTATGTTATGCTGGCTTGGTCAGGGGGTAATAGTGAGTAATTCTGTTTGTCAAATGATTTTCTGGTGTTTTTCCACCTAACAATCATTGTGACAAGGAAAGTGTCCAGGGTGGCCTGTCAGCACCGTGGGCAGAAGAATGCCCGAGGTATAACCATGCTTTTTTTTCTGGATCTTTGGCCTGATTCAAGGTGCAGCCATTATTCATCTCTACTCCCAGCTCAAACATCCCAACCATCTCCACCCAAGAAAGTTGACTAACAGCTCAGCATGTTCCTCAAAACGTGATTACAAACTGTTTGGCGCTTTCTTAAAAGGTTAAACAGAGAAGTACCGTGGGACCCAGCAACTCTACTGCCATATGTATATCCAAGAGAATTGAAAGCAGAGACTTGAACAGATTCTTGTACACCATTGTTCATAGCAGCGCAATTCACAACAGCCAAAAGATGGAAGCAACCTGTATTAGTCCATTTTCATGCTGCTGATAAAGACATACCTGAGACTGGGTAATTTATAAAGAAAAAGAGGCTTAATGGACTCACAGTTCCACGTGGCTGGGGAGGCTGACAATCATGGTGGAAGGAGAAAAGCACGTCTTACGTGGCGGCAGATAAGAGAGAACAAGAGCCAAGTGAAAGGGGAAGCCCCTTATTGAACCATCAGATTTCATGAGACTTACTCAGTACCACGAAAACAGTATGGGGAAACCACCTCCATGATTCAATTATCTCCCACCCGCTCCCTCCCACAACACATGGAAATTATGGAAAATACAATTAAAGATGAGATTTGGGTGGCGACACAGCTAAACCATATCATTCTGCCCCTGGCCCTTCCCAAATCTCATGTCCTCACATTTCAAAACCAGTGCCTTCCCAACAGTCCCCCAAAGTCTTAACTCATTTCAACATTAACTCGAAAGTCCACAGTCCAAAGTCCCACCTGTGACAAGGCAAGTCCCTTCTGTCTATGAGCCTGTAAAATCAAAAGCAAGATCGTTACTTCTTAAGTACAATGGGAGTACAGGCATTGGGCAAATACACCCATTTCAAATGGGAGAAGTTGGCCAAACAAAGGGGCTAAAGGCCCCATGCAAGTCAGAAATTCAGCAGGACAGTCAAATCTTCAAGCTCCAAAATGATCACCTTTGACTCCATGTCTCACATCCAGGTCACGCTGATGCCACTGCCTGTTACTCACTTCCAAAGTTGCTTCCACGTTTTCGGGTATCTTTGCAGCCGTCCTGCACTCTACCAGTACCAATTTACTGTATTAGTCTGTTTTTACGCTGCTAATAGAGACATACATGAGATTGGGTAATTTATAAAGAAAAAGAAGCTTCATGGATTCCCAGTTCCACGTGGCTGGAGAGGCCTCACAATCATGGCGGAAGGTGGAAGGTGAAAGGCACATCTTACATGGTGGTAGATAAGAGAGAACGAGAGTCAAGTGAGAGGGTTTCCCCTTATAAAACCCATCAGATCTCCTGAGACTTACTCACTACCATGAGAACAGAGTGGGGGAAACCGCCCCCATGATTCAATTGTCTCCCACTGGGTCCCTCCCACAACACATGGGAATTATGGGAGCTACAATTCAAGATGAGATTTGAGTGAGAACACAGCCAAACCATATCACAACCCACGTGACCATTAACAGATGAATGGAGACCAAAATTTGGTGTATTCGTACAGTACAATATTATCCACCTATAAAAAAGAACTGAATTCTGATGTATGCTACAACATAGATACATTTTGGAAGCATTATGCTTAGTGAAATAAGCCAGACACAAAAGGACAAATATTGTGTGATTTCACTTATACAAGGGACATGGAATAGGCAAATTCATACAGACAGAAAGTATAACAGAGACAGAAAGTAGAATGGGTTACCAAGGGATGGTGGAACGGGGAAGGGAGAGTTATTGTTGAATATGTGCAGAGTTTTTGTTGGAGATTATGAAAAAGTTTTGGGTATAGCGTGATAGTTGTATAGCATTGTGAGATCATATATAGATGACAGAATCTCCCTCTGTTGCCCAGGCTGGAGTACAGTGGCATGATCTCAGCTCACTGCAGCCTCTGCCTCCCAGGTTCAAGCACTTCTCCTACCTCAGCCTCCAAAGTAGCTGGGATTGCAAGTGTGGGCCACCACATCCAGCTAATTTTTATATTTTTAGTAGAGAAAGGGTTTTGCCATGTTGGCCAGGCTGATCCCCAACTTGTGACCTCAAGTGATCCGCTCACCTCAGCCTCCCACAGTGCTGGGATTAAGTCATGAGCCACCATGCCCGGCCTGTTTTCTTTGGTTTGCTTAGACCAGTGGGTTGATTCTGGCATGGAGAATGTCCTGTCTTTGTTTAAATGGGCAAAGAACATCCCCAGATCCACAGAACGAATGGAAGGAAAGTATCGTGACTGGGTAGTTTAGGAGTTTGGGTTGTTCCAGTGCACAGCTGGAGCTGGCCAAGGCCAGAAAGAGATCCCTTGAAGCTGGGAGCAGTGGCTCACGCCTGTAATCCCAGCACTTTGGGAGGCTGAGGCAGGAGAATCACAAGGTCAGGAGTTTGACACCAGCCTGGTCAACATGGTGAAACCCTATCTCTACTAAATATACAAACAATTAGCTGGGCGTACTGGTGAGTGCCTGTAATCCCAGCTACTTGGGAAGCTGAGGCAGGAGAATCTCTTGAACCTGCGAAGTGGAGGTTGCAGTGAGCTGAGACTGCTCCATGCACTCCAGCCCTGGAGACAGAGTGAGACAAAGAAAGAAAGAAAGAGAGAGAGAGAGAGGGAAGGAAGGAAGGAAGGAAGGAAGGAGAGAAAGAGAGAGAGAGACAGGGAGGGAGGGAAGGAAGGAAGGGGAGGAGGAGGAGGAGAAGGAGGAGGAGAAGGAGGAGGAGAAGGAGGAGGAGAAGGAGGAGGAGGAGGAGGAGAAGGAGGAGGAGGGAGGGAGGGATCCCTTGCTGGAGCTGAGGCACGCATGCAGCCGGGCCTCACGCGGGGCCAGAGCCACTCTATGACCTTCAATGGCACTCGTGACTATTGCCTCCGTGGGTTCCTCCCACCACCATAATCTCACTATAAAAATTATGTTTATGTAATGTTAAGTACTTCAACATTTCTTTCTTCTTAGCCAAAATGTAATTGATTTTTGTACGCCTTAAAAATTTTCTTTCTTTTTTTTAGAGATGGGACCTCGTTATGTTGCCCAGGGAGTTTTCAAACTCCTGGCCTCAAGCAATCCTGCCTTAGCTTCCCAAAGTTCTGGGATTATAGGCATGAGCCACCACTCCCTGCCCTTTTTCTGATGTGAGAAAAAAATTAAAACAGTGTGTAGGCCCCTGTAAGTATCATGGGCTCTAGGCACTGTGCCAACATATATAATGGGTATGTTGGCTCTGGGAGGAACTGGACACACTGTCTTCTATTTTCCCTCTACAGCTCATTCTCCTGGGGCAGTGAGGGAGTTTGAAATCATCTTGTGCTGCCTCTCATGCGAGCAGGAATCCCACCAAGGCCTCTTTGACGTGGAATCCTGCTATCTCTGCCCCCAGGAGTGGGATCTGAGCAAATTCTCAGTAGCGAGCCACTGGGCTAAGGTCTGCATCCCCCTAACTTTCACCAACTGCTCCAAATCCTGCCCAACTGGAACAACACAGTGCAAGTTTTAAGTCTTTGAACACTCTGAGGAACTATTGTGTGTCATCACCACCACCTCAACACAAGTTCTGTGTTCCAGATTAAGCACCCAAAGCTTTGTGATGGGGGATTTGTAAACCCCTTATCTTGCCAAATGCCTGCCTCTGGACAAGGTAAATGAACCCCTGGATGTGGTCTGATGTGACCACAACTGTTACCTCTGCTATGACATCATCATCCTTCTACTGGTTTCATTTATCAGTAGATAGATCACATGGTCATCATACACTAGCTCTGTGATCAGTTAAACCCCATAGTTCTTTCCCCACCCCCAAACTGAAGTGAAGCCAGCCTCTCTCAAACTCTACCCACACCATTGGTTTTGTTCAGCATGGAGACTCTTCACTTGCCTCCTCACAATCGTGTCAAGGTCCTTGTTCATCCAGGATAAAGGGTGTCCTTTCTGTGCTTGACCATCCACAGACTTGACAAGCATGCGTTCTTTGTCTTCATTCTGCAGTGTCAGGAGCCATACATCCTATTTTTAAAGTTGCCAGTTGTTTTACTTTGTTGTTGTTTTCCTGTTACTGAAAGTTGAGTCTACGCCCTGATATGGTTGAAACTAAGAAACTTCCATTTTTGACTTGTGATTGATTTTGGCATTCTAGGGAAGAAGGAAATTAACCATTGGAGTTAATTTGTCCTTTTATTCTGGAAAGAACTCCTTGGATGAGAGTTTTATTTTATTTTCTAAGTCACCAGGTGTAAGGCTAGATGGGATGGGACAACCTTCCAGGAGAGCTAATCTATCCTGGCCACACAGCAGTAAACCAGTGCTTCCGTGAGGGGTAGCTAGGAAAAGATAGAGGTGATGAGGATGACCAGCAGTAGCCTGTAGGGCATCTGATATCTACTTGAACTTTCTTTTTCTGTTCTAGAATTCTCATCTGTTCTGTTGGAACCAAGTTAGTTTACATTCCTAAAAGTGGTATTGTCACTCAGCAATAGTATTGAGGGTCAAACCAGAGTTTTATGAGTAGGAATGAAGATAGCATTTAGAAGAGTATTCTGTTAACGCATACGGTAAAATGTTGACTTTTAAATTCCTGCACTTACAGTAGTAGATATCTGCTGCTTTTACCTGCCTTTCATCCTTTCCTGTCTTTTGCAAACACACTCCAGTTTTCTTTTGGGGAACCATTTCTCCACCATACTTGATCCCAGTGGTGGCAGGGGCACCCCCATACCCTGCCTCCACTGGCCAGCATGCAACCTTAACCTAGAAAATAAGAGGGATACATCCTCCCTTCGTGGTGACCTCAGAGAGGGGCATGAGGTCCATTGGGCCAGCCCATCACTTCCAGGACTTCTTGCCTGCACTATCAGTAAAGAAGGGCTTCTATACCTGCTGGGTGTTGCTCCACTGGAGGAAGTCAGCCTGAACTGAAGTATCCACCGTCATCCCAACACAGGAGCCCTGACTGAGGCCAATGCCAGATGGAGATGGAGAGACTTGGGTGCCAATGACATCGTTTGCTCACGGCTATACTGAAGCTACCTTGGAATTCGCCATCTAATCCAGTTTGAATGGAGTTTCTGTCACTTACAACCAAAAGAGGCTAGAATAAGGTTATCCTTTTTAAGAACTGCACTAAAAACTGTCTTCCTGGAAAAAATAATTGACTTGGCAATTGTATTTTGTTTATTTTATGCTGGAATTTATCAACTATTAGATATATGAGAGTATGAGTGTGATGGTTCAAGTGAAGCTGTTTTAAATGAGTGTACAGGCAATATTTGGAGATTTAAGTTAATGCAAGTGTCTTAATAGTCAAGCAACAACTGGGCAAGGTAAACACAGGAAAGCTGATTGCTACGTAGTATTTGAGACGTGGGGAAAATATCTTCAGTTCTTAGTGTGTAGATAATTCGGGCAGTAAACTAGTCCTACCAGCTCCTTAGATCAAACCACAAAAATGAAGGAGGCAAAGAAATGAAGGAAGCAGGCTGATTACATTTACATTTAAATTGCAGTTATTAGGAATATTTTATTTGCCACATAGATAAGACACAGCACTGCCAATTCGTGTCTGGTTTAGAGGTTGCCCGCTAGCAGGGGGTGATTGGCTTGGTCTGGACTGGGAGGCCAGTGCCACACCTCGCCTATCATTTTTTCCTGAACTCCTGCAGAAATGTCTTTTTTGAGTGTGCGTAACTTTGTTGTTGTTCTTAAGTCTTTGTTGACAGACAGATGTGATCCAAGTCTCAAATCAGAAGGCAGGGAAGCCCAGATTTTAATTTCAGGTATAATACTGAGTCCCTGTGTGTCCTTTAAAAGTCAGTTAACCTCCTGGCCTCAGTTTCCCTGTCTGCAAAACAAGACTCATAATCCAAACTTAAATGTCTCTGTAGGCCTCTGTGTACATTAATTATTATTTATATCGCAAGTGGAAGTTGAGCTGTGTTAATTATTATTATCATTCCCGGGTCTTCCAGCCAAGTTTGAGCCAAGCCCTCCTCTTGCTTTTATTTCCTGAGATCTGACAGATTCAGCCATGAGGAGGGTCGTACGTCAAGGCGAAATCAGCAGAGAGTGCATGCCTCACCCGGAGAAGGCAACTGGCCCCAAAGCCTTGGCTCTGGGGATGTGGAGCAGCCCAGGTTCCTGTGGCTTTGTTGGAACCTCATGCTAACAGAGCGAGAGTTCTGAAACTGCTGCCACACTCCTGTCCCTCGCCTCTTTGTGTACTTGCCATTTAATTTACCAAGAAGCCTGGAGATCAATAAGAGGAGCTCACCCTGTCATTAGACAGGGCCCTAAATTGCAAGTTGCAGCTGGAGAAGCTTCAGAAGCATTGTGATCACTCATGAAGAAAGATGACTAATCGCTTTCTTCTGGTCACTTATTTGGCTTATGACTTTGTTTCTACTCTCTAAGTACAATAGTTATCAGATTTCCATGTAACTAGGTAGGGACAATTGGTATGTCGAGTTTCATTTAATACACTTGTTGGTGGGTTCTGCTACCTCACCGAGGCCAAGTTGCTTAGTTGTATTGTATCCTGCCGTTTTAAAGCTCAGGAGACAGGCGAAGGAGGGAAAGCTCACCTCAGCTCACCGATCGCCATCTTCATCAGGATCAGCATCAGCATCACTAGTGAGTGTCCGGGAGACACCGTGTGTTTAACCCTTTGCAGTGAAGTTAATCTCTACGTATCCAGTGCAAGTTAGACAATCAGTTCCAACAGGTTTGGATCTCAGCCGTGTGCAGAACCCTACAGTTTAGAAAAACAACACCAAAAATACACCAGCATTCCAAAGAGCAGGGGAATGTGTCTTCTACTATGGTTTGAAGCCAGCTGTCCAGGGCACAGGTGGAACCAATTTCCTATATTACCTTTCTAGGCAGGGACCAGAGGAGTCAGTTTTTAGGGGAATCCTAAGCCCCCTGTGTGGCAGCATCCTTACCCACTGAGAATGGAAGCCAGCTGTCCAAGGGTTGGCCAGGTCCCTGCCTGTGTGCCTGACATCCTTTCTCAAGGAACATGCACACCCACATCTATTGGCACGGACTTGTAACTATCTCCTTCCGAATTTGGTCCTTGCTGTTAATACTGACTCCGCCCCCCACACAGCCCCGCCTTCACTTTCCCCCAGCTCTGCAATCCCCTGGCAGACAGGCAGGTCCCAGGCTCTCTTGTCTGCTCAGCACAGCAGGCAGACGTCGGGGTGGTGGTGCATGCTAGTTAACTAATTAATGATTGTAAAGCACTTTGAAAGCATAAAGAACCAGATAAATGCCAAGTATTGTTGTTATTAATGATGAGGAGGCTGTTTAGTCATCCTCAGCCCTGAGCTCGGCTCACTGCTCCCACTGTGGCTGCAGGCTGATTTGAGAACCAGGATGCGAACTCCCCTCCTCCTTGCAGGCCCTGTTTCACACTGAGTCAGTGACCAAGGTGAAGGGCCAGGAAACCTTCTCTCCTCCTCTCCCACCTGCTGTCAAAGCACTGCCTACTTTGTGGCTGTAAGGCTAACATTTACCGAAAGCCAGGGTTTGAAACTGCCTCTCTATTTCCCATTCACCTGTTCAGTAAGTTCATTGATGTTTACTTGAGTGCTCGCTGATGGTGATTAGACTGCCATCTGTGTCTGAGGACAGGATGCAGCCTGAAATGAAGCCCCGCTTTTCGTTCACTCAAATTCCATAAGGATGGATTCACTTCTACAAGGATCTCTTTTACATGTTTTGGGGGCTTAATATTTTCTTCTAGATGCCTCTATGTACGTTTGTTCCTTTGATATAGCAACTCTGTCAGCTGGGAAAGGCAGATGTTATTTTCCCCATTTTGCAGATGGGAAACCTAAGGGTCAGGGACATGATGAGCCTTGTATAAGGCCCCAGGGGCTCTAGAATCTGGTGGCAGGGCCAGAGTTCACTCCAGCTCTCCCGAGCCCCAGGCTGAACAGTGCCCTCTGACACATGAGGTGACTGCAACAGACTCCAGACACCTGGCAGGATGTGCAAAGATACTTTAAACAGCTTCTCGATAATGTTCTAGCAAAGCAGACACTTCCAGAACCCCGTAGTCTCTGCACGGACGTCTGACCTGGAGCTCCTCTAGCCACTGGCTAGCACTGAGGAGTTCTCCATGTCCTGTTTCAGGCTCGTGATCCTGGAATCTGACACTGTCTCAAAAGCTTGGGCCAAGAAGACCCTAGAATCCATCTGTGTAACATCCCCGCTCCACAGATGACGAAACTGTGGGCCAGAGAAGTCCAATTACTGGTCATTGATGCCAGAGCCAGTGAAGGGGTAAGGCTTGCTGCATGCTTCCCCCACCCTCCCGCAGGGCTTCTGGCTCAACAGCCAGCCACCATTCAGCCTCCGGATCTCTACTGCTGGATGGGAAGGTTCCAGGGGGTTTCATGTCTTTTGTGCTTTTCTGTATTTTCCAAATTTTCTCCATTGAATGTTTTCCAAATTTTCTTCTGAAATAAATTATAGAAGGAATCAGAAAACAGGGCCGGGTGCGGTGGCTCACGCCTATAATCCTAGCACTTTGGGAGGCTGAGGTGGGCAGATCACCTGAGGTCAGGAGCTTGAGACCAGCCTGGCCACCATGGCAAAACCTCATCTCTACTAAAAATACAAAAATGTGCCAGGCGTGGTGGCAAACACCTGTAATCTCGGCTACTCAGGAGGCTGAGGCAGGAGAATCACTTGAACCCAGGAGGTAGAGGTTGCAGTGAGCTGAGATCACGCCACTGCACTCCAGCCTGGGCAACAGACCCTGTCTCAAAAAAAAAAAAAAAAAGAAAAAAGAAAAAAGAAAAAAAGTACTCAGAAAATAAATCATTGTTTTACACACACACACACACACACACACACACACAGAGCTATCTACCAATCTGCCTGTCTGTAGCTCACATGTACATATAACATGTGAGCATCTGTGTAAGTATGGGCTAATGCATTTCTCTTCCCCAAACTCCCTCTTGGATTGACAGGCTTTTACTGGGGACTCACTTGAGGGTTCAGACATCGCTGTTGTCTTCTCCCACTTTAGTCCCCAAAAAGGAATATTTCAACAGATCTACAACTTTGTTCTAGGTCTAAACCCCTAAGAGTGAAGCTGTGGGGCCTGGGGGTGGGAGGGATGGTTGGCCTGAGCCTACAGCCAGGGGGATGGGAGGGTGGGGGAGCAGCCTCTCTTGGTAGGGGACTAGTGCTGCTGTGAGGACAGCCTTCACTGCCTCAGAACCCATTTCAAGGGCTTCTCAGTGACCATGAAATCCTGCTGTGTCCCTGCTAACACCCCACACTGTGCATTCTTTTGACTAAGATCTGCGGCCTAGTGCTGTGGCCTAGGTGCTGTGAGATTTCTCTTTTTAAGTAGTAAGTTTATGGTGTGGTTACTTTTTAAAATTGCAGCTACAAAATACATCAAGTTCAAACGCACGTCCACAGTGCTACCGTGGCCTGGAGTGGAAGCCTGCAGCAGAGCAGCCCCAGGCACAGCCCTGCGTTCCGCCCTCTCTCACCCCTCCCAAGCAGTTCAGAGCAGCCCCTTGGGCTCCCACTGCTGCGCTGGCACAGTGGGGCCACCGCCCGGCTCACAGGGGCAAGGTGAGGTAGTAGAGCCAGGAAATTGGATTCCAAGGTGAGGAGATACTTTATTCCTGAAGAATTCTAGGGTGTGGAGAAAGCAGAGGAAAGACAGCATCCAGAGTGAAATACCACCGGCCAGGCAGACCCAGCCAGAGGCGCCAGACCCACTGGTCCGAGTGGAAAGCGAGCCGGGCGTGCTCCAGCACAGCCAAAACCCTCTTTGGGGTTTTCTGGCATGGGGATAGCACACTTCACATGGCTCAGTGATTTAAAAAAGAAAAGAAAATTGGCCTCCCCAAACTAGAATCCTCACCTGTCACCTACCTCCCTCTCCGCCTTTCTCAGCATAGCTAATGTGAATTGAGTGCTTTGTGTGCCAGGCCCTATCACATACAGTCTCTCATTTCACCCTTATATCCACATAGGAGCTCAATTTGACAGAAGAGCAAACTAAGGCACAGAGAGGTTAAGTGGCTTGTCCAAGGACACACAGCTAGAGCATGCTAGGCCTGAGATTTGAACGTGTCTTCCTGGCTCCAAAGCTCATGCTCCCCACCTCTGGTATTTAGGGAACCATAATCCCATTGGGATCTCTCTAATGGCATCAGCCCTCTCAGTCAGTCAGAGGGCCAAATGGAAGCAGAAAATATTTTGGGATCTCTTGTAAGCCTGAAATAATTGCTTAGGAGATGTTAGGAAGGCAGGAGTGCTGGTGCTGCTTCTCTGCATTTTGAGTTCTGGTCGGGCATTTGTTCCCACGGACAGTCCCCTTGGTGCAAGGAAGGAGGCAACCAGAGGAGCTTTGCTGCTGGAAGGGCAGGATGTAAGTGCATGTCTGTGTGTGACCCTGCCACCTCCAGCTCAGGATGGAGAAAGCCAGGCTTTCTTAGCAGGCAGAGAGATTGGTTTAGTTGCTTTAGCTGCCCGTAATTTGAACTCCTCAACACCACTTCTACTTCCATCCAAATCCACTTACACATGCTGCTTGAGTCCTTCTAACTTTATAAGCATAAAGGCATAGATGCTGGAACAAAAAACTTTCTGCAACCCTTCCCATCCACAGGAAAGGTTTGGTGTAGGCAGTTGTGCCTTTGTTCAGCTTTACCCGGCTGTGCCTCCAAGGACCCCACCAACTACGCATTGAACTTGCACTTCCTATTCACAGAGAGTGCAGCTCTCAGTAATCCACATTAAGGCTTTGGGACTCAGTTTTGCATATTGGTCCTGTTTTACATCTGACCTCATCAACGTGAGGCCATTCCTCTCCCCTGAGGAGTGACTTTGGAAGAGTGTGACTGGCAGGGAAGCTGAGAGCTGGAGAGTCATGCCCAGGATGGAACTTAGCTACAGAAAGCCTTTCATCTGGCTGGCTCTCAAAGCCCTGAGGGCTATAATTAGTCCTCACAACACCTCTGCCTGGTAGGAAAGTGTGATCACCTCGTTTTTATAGATTGGACAGTGAGGCATGGTGCTATTAAGTGACTTTCTTCAAGGCAGCACCTCCCTCAAAGAGCTGGGGCTTGATCAGGGGGTGATTCTACTTCTGAAGTTGGGGGAAGAGCAGAGAGTGACACCAGGCTGAGTGAGCAGGTCAGGCCCTTGTCACCTGACCACCCTTCCCTCCTCAGTACACCAGCACACCCTAAATGTGGCTACTGGTGGGGGGTTTCAAGAAGCATCTCAAAGACTTAAGAAGGCAAAGGGAGGGTGAGGAGTAGAAGAGAAACAGAATGAAAAGCAATAAATAGCCCAGGCAGAGGTTAGAGGTTCTCTCCGACTTCCTGTAAAGTATAATCCGACCAGCCACATGTGAGAGAAACCAAATGTCATGCAAAGCAGTGAAATTGTCACCCTCAGGATGTGGGGCGGGGAGGGGGGGGGACCTGAGACGAAAGGTCAGAATAATCCCTTCTCTAGCAAAGCTGAAGTCCCAGCACTATTTTTAGAAGCTCCTAGAATTTACAACCTATTTTTAGGAACTCCTAGAATTTGCCACCTGCTAACATATAAGAAGAGCCAAAGAATTAGAGTTCATCACCCTGGAGTGTACAGTCAGCTCTCTCCGCCTTAGCCGATGGGCTTCTGAGAAGGGTACGTAGAACAGATGTTAGTAAAGTGAATCACCTTGAACATACTCCCAGTGGTTAAAGGACTTGGGTGGAGAGCCAAGGCGAAGAGCCAGTCATCGCCCTGCCTGTGCAGCTTAAGTTTTGTCTAGTGGTTAGGAGTAGAGGCTTTGAAGTCATGCAGACCTGAGCTCCAACCTCAGCCCCACCTCCCACCGTAGCCATGTTGCCTGGAAAAGTGGCTTGACCTCTTTGAGCCTTAGTTGCTTCATCTATTAATTAGGGCTTGCCATGCCCTCCCTCTCAGGGTGATTGTAAGAGTTCCTTATGATCATACTAGTTCCTGGTAAGCATTCAATGAACAGCAGCTGTTATTACACTCTTAAGTTTTATGTATTTTTTTTCTTTATTAAAAGTAATTTTTTTTTTTTTTTTGAAACAGAGTCTCACTCTGTTGCCCAGGCTGGAGTGTGGTGGCACAATCTCGGCTCACTGCAACTCTGCCTCCCGGGTTCCAGCAATTCTCCTGCCTCAGCCTCCCAAGTAGCTGGGACTACAGGCACGTGCTACCACACTTGGCTAATTTTTGTATTTTTTAGTAGAGACAGAGTTTCACCACATTCAGGCTGGTGTCGAACTCCTGACCTCGTGATCCACCCGCCTCAGCCTCCCAAAGTGCTGGGATTACAGACGCGGCCAAAAAGGTATCTTTTCTAGCTGACTGAAGTGATGATTGGAGAACTCAATTTCCCTAGGATTCTAAAACATGCCTGCCCTTCCTCTGAGGTGGTTTAGAGCACCCTCTAAATCCAAATCTGTGATACACGATTGATTTTGCTTGGCCTAGAAGTGCCCTTGCCCATGTCCCTGGGGAAAAGCACAGATCAAGATGGCAGCCTGCATTGTCTCTGGGCTGATCCAGACAGCCACTGAGCTGAGCCCACTCCCATGGTTTCTCAAGAGGACCAGCTCTATTTGTCTCATAATAGAAGTTCTGAAGTAATGGTTGAACGTTTTTCAGCACCCCCTTGAGAATTTGATAAATATTATAGCCCTCTCCCTCTCAAAAAATGCCTATGTACACGAAGTTTATGCCGTTGCTTCTCATTATTCGCAGTGGTTATTCTATAAACTCACTCGGAACACTGAATTGGCAAATTCTGAACCATCACTCCAGGGAAACATACGGTTAAGTTCCTGAGAGCCCTGGTCACAACATTTTCATCAACCAATTCGTATATAACCTTGTGTCATGTGTGTTTCTGTTTAAAAATCCCTAATTTTATACATATTGTTGATTTTGTTAACATAGAACTCACAGCCAACAGCACCATTCATGCCTGAAGGAAACTTATCAAGCCCGTAGATTTTCTCCACAAGCTACTTCACAGCCTTCTTGCACTTAGGAACATTAAATGGACCTCGGCACTACACTCGGAGGTCATTGTAATTGGTGAAATCACTAATAAAATACATAAAGAGGCAAAAAAACATGACTTTGAATACACTGCAAAAAGTCACTTGTTTACAGCATGAGAGCTGCGACAAGAAGGCAAAGTGTCACCTTGTTCAACCTCAGCTGGGAACGTGCATATTAGGTGACTCGAATGTACTGCTCTGCGCATGTGCTTGTCTGCAGATGACTGCAAACGCTCCATGAGTGTTGATTTAGGGATTATAAGTAAAGTTTGGTGAGTAGATAAATTTGCAAATACAAAATCTTCTCATAATGAGGGTTGACTGTATATAGTTTGGGCATTCGAAGCCCATAAAAACCAATTCTATGGGAATTGGGACAAAGAGGAGCATTTTAATTCTTGCAACCCATGGGAACCTAGTTAAAGGAGAACAAGTGGCCGGGCGCAGTGGCTCAAGCCTGTAATCCCAGCACTTTGGGAGGCCGAGACGGGCGGATCACAAGGTCAGGAGATCGAGACCATCCTGGCTAACACGGTGAAACCCCGTCTCTACTAAAAATACAAAAACTAGCTGGGCGAGGTGGCCGGCGCCTGTAGTCCTAACTACTCGGGAGGCTGAGGCAGGAGAATGGCGTAAACCCAGGAGGCGGAGCTTGCAGTGAGCTGAGATCTGGCCACTGCACTCCAGTCCGGGCGACAGAGCAAGACTCTGCCTCAAAAAAAAAAAATAAATAAATAAATAAAGGAGAACAAGTAAATGTCTTTCTAAAAAGGTATAGGCATCCTTTACCAGGCATTTCTATTCTTTTTTTTCCCCTGATATTTTATACCTCTGAATTTTTCTCAAGACCTGGTAATTAAAATCAGGCATCTGAAAAAAAACTAAGAATATTTGGTGCTTTCTTACATTTATTATTACTGGCCTTAGCAGAAAAAATATTTTTCTTAAGCAAGCCTGATTATCACTATGTGAAAAATATGCATATACAGGCTGGGCACAGTGGCTCACACCTGTAATTCCAGCACTTAGGGAGGCCGGGGGTGGGGGGCAGATCAAGAGGTCAGGAGTTCAAGACCAGCCTGGCCAACATGGTGAAACCCTGTCTCTACTAAAATTACAAAAATTAGCCGAACATGGTGGTGTGCACCTGTAATCCCAGCTACTTGGGGGGCTGAAGCAGGAGAATCGCTTGAACCTGGGAGGCGGAGGTTGCAGTGAGCCGAGATCATGCCACTGCACTCCAGCCTGGGCGACAGAGTGACATTCCATCTTGGAAAAAGGAAAAAAAAATAGTGTGCGTGTGTATGTGTGTATATATACATATATAAAAATGTAAATATATAAATATATAAATGTAAATATACTTATAAATATATACACAAATGTATACATATCTATATGTATACATACACAGATATATACACACACATATACAGAAAGGAAGGAAACATGAAAAAAATGAATGGTTTTTAGGGTGATCGAATATGAAATAGTTTTTCTTTCATAATGTGCCCCTCAGTGTGGATGTTATGTGATCGCAGACATAAATTAACAAGAAAATATTTCAATGAAAACAATATGGGAGTAGAAAAAGACTAATGAAAATATCTTCAAACACAAGAAAATTAATAATCTTTAATCATTTCTCCCTTGGAAATCCATCCGCATTAGCAAAAAAGAAAAAAGATTGAGCTCCTTCTCACTGATCGTTTCTGTTTTGCAGGATTCCCTGAGGGCCATGTTATTCCTTTGCAGGGTGGACTTCAACATTCTAAGCCCTTTAGGAGCTTTCATTCTGGCAGACACGTGATGCTAAGACAGAAAGTAGACAACCATAATACTGCAGTCAAGGAGCAAACGGCCCAGATAACTAGTACATACCCGGGTGGCTTTGGGAACATGTGATTTTAGGAAAATTACCAAGGAGAAGGTCCAGAGAGAAGTCGCCAGCAGGAGTGCATGCAAAGTAGTCTATAATGAGACAGATTGGACACAGGCCTGGCCTATAGCCTTTGAGCACCTATCGTGGTGCAATTCGCATGCCCAAGTGCCTTTGTAAAATTCCCCCTGAAAGCCTTGGCAATCAGCCAATCCAGGCTTTAGTGAGCACATTCTATATGCCAGTCTGGACTACATGTGGCCGACACCTAGAAAAAGCAAACCCAATCCCTGGCTTCAAGTCACTGTCTGCTTGGGAAGTCCCGATTCAGTCATCAGAGAAGCACCCACTATGTAAGAGAACTATAAGAAGCAACACTCTGAACTCCTACTGGTGTCAGCCCATGGTCTAGGCTCAATTGACAGGCTGCTGAACAAGAGGAAGTTCCTGTCTTCAGGGGCTCAGACATCATCTGTGGCAGAGTCAGACGATGAACACGAAACTGAGTAAATAAACAGGATCCCTTCAGACAGAGGTGAAGTGCTGTGAAGGAAAGAAACAGCAACATGATGGAGAGTGCTTGGCCTCTGCGGGGGTAGCATTTGAGCGCTGGATGCTGGAAAGTGAGCCGGCTGTGGCAATATCTGGAGGGAGAGTTCCACTGGCAGAGGATCTGTGGTGTATGTGGCAGATCAGGAGGAAAGCAGTCCACAGGGAAAGAAAGACACCAAATAGAAAGGCACCCTCTAGGGAGGTAGAGGAGGTGAAGGAATGCTGGACTTTGTGCTGTAGGCTGTGGGTGCTGCTGCTTTACCTGTGCTCCTGTAAAGACATTGCTAATCTAACCTTGCTTTCTCTACCACCAGGCCCAGCGGCGCCTCTCAGGCAGGCACTACTAATCAACTGGAGTTGATGAGTGAGGTAAAGACTGTTTCTTATTGTACTATAAACGTTAGGAAGCCTTTTAGGATTTTGAGCAGACTGTCACAATAAAGTGTTTTAAGAAAGATTAATCTGACCATGGTATGCAATATAACTCAGAGGGAACTGAAGTGGGTGTTCCTGAGGCCACTTAAAAGAAAATAGTAATTGCAGACATTATTTAAGCACCTACTACATGCCGACCGATCCTTTATTTATTTTCATCAACCTCAAAAGGTAGATATTATTATCCCCTTTGAGCAGATAAAGAAACTGAGGCACAAAGAAGGTGTCATTTGCCTAAGTGGAGAAACCAAGAGTTAAACCTAAGTCACTAGTTCCATACCTCTTGCTATTTCTCTATGCAGCACTGATATTCTAAGTGTAAGGTGATAAGAATTTGGGGTGGGGTCTAAAAAGATTGGATAGACATGAAAAACATAAAGGAAAAATTAATGGGAATTGACGACTGGATATTGAAAGGAAGGCAAGAGTAAGGCCAAAGATAGTAACAAAAGAAAATGTGTCTGGCCGGGCGCGGTGGCTCAAGCCTGTAATCCCAGCACTTTGGGAGGCCGAGACGGGCGGATCACGAGGTCAGGAGATCGAGACCATGCTGGCTAACATGGTGAAACCCCGTCTCTACTAAAAAATACAAAAAACTAGCCGGGCGAGGTGGCGGGCGCCTGTAGTCCCAGCTACTGGGGAGGCTGAGGCAAGAGAACGGCGTAAACCCGGGAGGCGGAGCTTGAAGTGAGCTGAGATCTGGCCACTGCACTCCAGTCCGGGCAACAGAGCGAGACTCCGTCTCAAAAAAAAAAAAAAAAAAAAACAAGAAAATGTGTTTTGGGTAGTGCATAGAAAAAAGCCTGTAATGGTACACATCAAACTGTTAACAGTGATTGCTCCTGAGGAGTGAGATGGAGAGTTGCAGTGGGGAGGGGAAGACCTTTTTACTTGTTACTTTATAAGCTTCTGCCTTTTTTTCAATAATTATTTTTAAATAATTTAATAAATAAATAATTTTTAAATTAAATTTTTTAAAAAAACAATTCGGAGGTTTTTTTCCTTCTGAGTGACTGAGAGATGCCACTGATGGAATTCAATAGATTCCAAGCTTTGGCTTGGGGGTAAAGACAATGCATTTGGTCTCAGACACTGAGTTGAGTGAGGGGATGGTGGGAGAGCCACGGGGCCATGAGCCACAGGATTTTCATTGCGAGTTAAGATTCAGGCACTTTCGTGGTTCCCAGTGCTGTCCCTTCATTTTGGGATGCAGCTAACCCAAGCCATCCTGCCTGTCACTAGACTCGCCACTCGGCAGACCCCTAAAATTAAGAGCACCAGGGACCCGTGGCAGAACTTCAGCACCAGCTCTGCCTGGCGCATGGGAGCAGCACTGGCCTCGCTCGGGGCATGTCGTTTCTGCACTTGCTCACTCACTGTGCCCCATACTGGCCCTGGTCAGACGGCTGGGGAGTGGGAGGAGAGGAACGCCTCTGGCATCCCTGGCCCTTGGAGGGCCCTTATGGGAGTGCTTGACCTCTCTGTGCCCTATATGGGTATCTACCTCATATCTGTTTATCTCAAAGCAATGGGATTGTGAGCAATGGCTAATAAAAAGAGCTATTTAACAACTAGCAGTTTACGTAATCACAACCATAGCAAAAACAACAATAGTAATCATGTGTCCAGGGAAAACAACAGTTCTCTGAAAATTTCAGAGTAGATTCCCGAGGTGGAAATAAGATGCCCCCATAATCATCTTACTCAAGATGCTTTTTAATAGAAGGTAATAACCAGAAATGAAAACGATCAACATAACGTATGCCAGGTCATAAAAAATAATTGTTGGGTCAGCCAGGTTCCCTGAAGCGAGGCTTCCCGAGCCTGCTTCCTCCTTGCCAACTTGAGACTTCATTTTCCACCCCTTGGAAGGGGCGACCTGTCTTCCAGGTTTGGGCTTTTGGAATCAGAGCAGAGAGAGCCCACTGAGCCCCTACATATTGTCTCAGCTTCCGGGCCTTTGGGAAGCTTTGAACTCCGGGAGTGGGCTGTTTCCTCTGTGGGAGGGAAGTGAGTGGGGCAGAGCCAGGAGGAACACATTTCCCTCCTGTTCGTTTACCATATGTGTGGCTTCCAAGCAATCTGGCCTGGGCCGGGGAAGTCACTAACATGTCCCTGGCGAGCCCTTGTGCGAGACCCCCAGCCCTGCATGACTCGAGAGATTTCATCAGGTCCTGAAGAAGTCGGTCACATGGTCACTTTCCAGCCCCAACGTCTAGAACTTTCTTTAGAAATTGGCCTGAAAACAGACAGCTCTCCAAACATCCCAGCTGTCCGAACGTGCTAATTGTCCCACTGGCAATGGGAGAGCCTGATGAGTCATGCCCTGCCAGGCCCGCACCGTGTGTCATCTTGACAGTTTATGGCCTGACATTTGACCCGCAGTCTCTCTGTCCCCCTGGTCGACGCCTCCTGACCCTGGAACTCTACTTTCATTTTAAAAGGCATAATTCTAAAGCATCCTTCCACACTTACCGCCTCTGACAGGGAGATTACCCCCAAGCTGCAGAAGGCAAATCTCGTGGTTGGTGGGCGTGATGTGACACTTTACCTGTGTCAGGATCCCTGGCTGAACCGGTGACATTTGGGAAAGATCCCAGGTCTCTGTAAGAAACAGCAACCTGAGTGTGGTGGCCGTGCCCGGCATTACTCAGAATCTCTCCACTGATTCATTTCAGTGATACAGAGAATTGGGGAATCAGGCAGCCACCCTGGTGACATACCTCTTTGTCACATTTAATCACTTAGAATCATCTGACATAACTTAGACTATTTTACATTGTGTTATTTCAAAGTTTATGAAAGCTGGAAGGTGGACTGGGCCCCCCACAGGGGCCTGGTCCCTGGAGAGAGGGCACTGGGACTCTGACGGCGAGTGGGCTTGTTTGCGTCCCATCCTCGTGTCCCCGAAGCCCCTTGTGTCGTGCACTCCTCCCCTAGGGTTGTCCTGTGGCATTCCATTCCTTTCATCTCTCCGATGAATCTCCCAGTGCGGGTGGCGGCTCCTTCCTTCCTTGGCAAGCCTGTTGAGCCGAAGGGATCCTCTCTGAGGAAGCCCTGCAGTCGTCAGTCCCTCCCCACCAGGCCAGACCGGGTGGAGCAAATCCCCTCACCTGTCTCATTTCCTCTTCCTCTCCTGGTTCTGCCTGGGCTTGTCGCTTCTCTTCCTTGACTGCCCGGAGTCCTAAGAGCATGACTTAGATGAATGACATCTTACAGGATCTCTGACTCTCAGAACCCTTACAGGACTTTCAACGTTTTCCTCTCCTGTCTCCGTCCCAACACCTCCATCACTGCTGTGACGCTCATCTACAGGAAGGGCGTTCACCCCACTTAGCAGGCACCAGGAGTGGCGGGGACTGGACTTGCTCCCTTGTTTTGCTTCCCAGTACTCCAGTCCTGTGGTCGCTGCCTCCTTGGGTAGCTGGCCCGCGAGTGTGTGTGGCGAGTGACACACCAGACCTTCCCAGAGCAGCTCACCCTGTGCTGTCGGCTGTGGCAGCTGAGAGCCACACGTGCAATTCTGTAGTTACTCGCTGAGATGGAAGATACACGCCAGATTTCTAAAATCTGAAACAGTGACAACAAAGACAATCTCAAATATCCCATAAGCAATTTTAATTTTTTTAATTTTTTCTTTTTTTTTGAGACAGAGTTGCACTCTTATTGCCCAGGCTAGAATGCAGTGGTGCCATCTCAGCTCACCGCAACCTTTACCTCCCAGGTTCAAGCGATTCTCCTGCCTCAGCCTCCCGAGTAACTGGGATTACAGGTGTGCACCACCACACCCAGCTAATTTTTGTATTTTTAGTAGAGGTGGGGTTTCACCATGTTGGCCAGGCTGGTCTCAAACTGCTGACCTCAGGTGATCCACCCACCTCGGCCCCCCAAAGTGCTGGGATTGCAGGCATGAGTCACATTGCCCAGCCCCATTAACAATTTGTATGTGAATTATATGTCAAAATAATAATATTTGGAATACATAGGTTTAAATAAAATATATTTTAAAGATTACTTCACCTGTTTCTTTTTAGTTTTTTCTTTTTTCTTTTTCTTTTTCTTTTTTTCTTTTTTTTGAGTTGGAGTCTTGCTCTGCCGTCCAGGCTGGAGTGCAATGGCCCAATCTCCACTCACTGCAGCCTCCGCCTCCCGGGTTCAAGCCATTCTCCTGCCTCAGCCTCCTGAGTAGCTGGGATTACAGGCATGGGACACCACGCCCAGCTAATTTTTGTATTTTTAGTAGAGATGGGGGTCTCATCATGTTGACCAGGCTGGTCTTGAACTCCCGACCTCAGATGACTCACCCGCCTTGGCCTCCCAACATGCTGGGATTACAGGTGTGAGCCACCGGTCTCTTTCTAGTTTTTTTAATGTGGCTACTGGAAAATTTGAAGTTACATCTGTGGTTCTCATTATTTCTATCGGACGGGCTGGTCTAGGGTGAAACACCAGCCATTACTTGGCAGGGCTCCAGGGACTACAATGCCACCCCTTAGCCTGTTTGAAATCGCTCCAGATCATGGCCCTGAGGCTCATCTCTCAAGTGGTGATTTCCACCACACAATAAAGGTGGGATTAAGGGGGGAAAGTTTTAAAAAATTCCTTTCTAACTGCTTGATTAGCTTGTATTACAGGTCCCTGGGGACTATGTTCTTTTAGGCTTCCATTGCTATCAATGTGGTGGCCCCCAAGAAGCATGTTTATGACTATTGCTATTATAGCATTAACCTTAGTAATAACTGTGATAATCATCTGGTGAGCCAGGCAAGTGAAATACTCCCGGAGAGTGAGAAGGGTGCCCATGAACTCAGGGCGCTGCTGGAGTGTGTGTCTGGAAAATAGGCTCTTCCAGGAGCTAAATGAAGCCTTGAAGTCCTGAAAGAGTTACCAGGAAGGAATATATGGCCAGACAATGCTTTCCTTAACTCCAGGTGGCCGTGCATAGACACTCGTGGATGTATATAAACATTGCTCCAAATCTGTCTGTGCCACCCCGTTTCTTTGACGGTATTATGAACGGCTCCAGTATGTTACGCTTTCAAATGCTGAAGTGGCCAAACCCCCACCTGTATAGCTCACAGCTCCATGACAGTTCCTTGGAGGGTGGGGCAGGAGCTCCAGGTCTCGACCTTCGCTACTGGAGTAGCTTCCCACGGGGCACCCTGTCTCAGATTGCTCTGCTTCCCATCTCTCAGCCTCACTGCACATTCCTCTTCCAGAAACGTGGAAGGCTCCATGTGACTGCCCTGGTTAGAAACTTTCAATGAGCCTCTGTGGTCTGAAGGATAAATCCCAAACTCCCTGGAACTCAGGCCCTCGTCAGGCTGGCCCGTTTCCTTCTCTTTCTTTTATCTCATCATTCCATGCATTGTTCAAGCCAGCCGATGGGCCACTGTTCGTTCCACAGACATGGAATGAAGGCGGATGTGTCCCGCACTTTCCTAGGCCTTGAGGCTACAAGCAGACACCTTTGCTACACTCAGGAGTCTACTATATGGTGAGAAAATAATTAAGCAATCACTGTTTCCATGGTAACTGGGATGAAGGCTTATGGGGGCTGGAGAAGTCCTGTCCTTAGCTCTCCATGAACCCCTTGTTCTCCACCTCGAGTGATGCTCCTTGATGACAGAGCTGTCACCTCCCCAGAGGACCCACCACACCACTCAGCACAGTGAAAGTGCCCAGGGAATTCTCGGCAGAGATGATTGGTGACAAAATATCAGAAATGGATGGGCTCTTCCAAGCCCTGTGATCGGTGGTTCTTCAAGTTCGTGCCCAGCAATTCAGGGCTCAGAAGCACCTGGTGAGGAAGGGCTGGGGGACAGTGCCCGGGTGTGGGGCCTCAGGCCATCCCTGCAGGCTTTACGAGAGGCCTTCACTGCAGGACCCTGCCTACGAATTTGACCTGATACCGTAGACCATGCAGCAACCTGCTGGGTCAGGTGCGTTTTCACAAAATGCTTTTTTATTTTATTGATTGATTGATTGAGACAGGGTCTTGCTCTGTTGCTCAGGCTGGAGCACAGTGGGCGCAATCACAGCTAACTGCAGCCTTGAGCTTCCAGGCTCAAGCGATCCTCCCCGCTCAGTCTTCCAAGTAGCTGGGACTATAGTTGTGCACCACCAGCCTTGGCTAATTTTTGAAATTTTTGTACAGATGGGTGTCTCACTGTGTTGCCCAGGCTGGTCTCAAACTCCTGGGTTCAAGCAATCCTCCCAACTTGGCTTCCCAAAGTGCTGGGATTACAGGTGCAAGCCACCACACCCCACCAAATTCTCAAATGCTTTCTATCAGCTGATCTTAGTCGGGTCCACGTCAGTCCCTCAAGGATGCTCTTATAATATTAGACCTCAAGAATAGCAAACAACAGCTCCATCTCCTTCCTCGGGCAGCTCTGCGCCTGTGCCCACTCCCTGCTGCAGGGACTTCCCGAACAGACAGAGAAGAGCCACATGTGTTAAGCCAAAAAAAAAAAAAAATACAAAGTCCTAGTATACTCTTCTCTTCTCACAGAATGTAAGTGAGGAGTGCCACTCAAATGATTCTTTCTAAGCTGAGGGACCCTTGTCACAGCTGCTAAAAGAATGTTGGCTGGCAACTTTTGAATGACATCAACTGAAAAGTAAAAAATAGGTTGGGCGTGGTGGCTCACGCCTGTAATCCCAGTAGTTTGGGAGGCCAAGGCAGACAGATCACCTGAGGTCAGGAGTTCGACACCAGCCTGGCCAAGATGATGAAACCCCGTGTCTACTAAAAATGCAAAAATTAGCCAGGCATGATGGCCTGTGCCTATAACGCCAGCTACACGGGAGGCTAAGACAGGAGAATTGCTTGAACCTGGGAGGCCGAGGTTGCAACAAGCCAACTCCAGCCTGGGCGATAAGAGCGAGACTCCGTCTCAAAAAAAATAAAAAAAAAAAAAAAGACTAAAGAAAAAAAGAAAAGTAAAAAATAAAGTAAAACTCTTTCTAACCAACCATCCTACTTCCTGTAGTTACATAATTGAATTCCAGAATATTTTCTCACTGCTGAAACATAATGTGGATTTAAGCTGTTTTTAAAAATATGGTAAAAGGGCTTTCTACCTCATCCTTTCTAAGACTCCCAAATCCTGATTACTGAAATAAAAATGTTCCCAATGTAATTTTTTTTCTAAGACAGTCTCTTACAGGAATTACTACCAGGGCTAAGCCAAAACAACACTGTGAATTTGGCTTTCCCACCTCACATCACACTGTTCCATTTCTCCCTCCAGGGCCCTGTTCATCCCCAGGATACAAGGATGTTAGGCTGTCCCTCCAAAGTCTCCTGTTCTAGAACAAAATCATTTGATAAAAGCAACTCTTAACAAGGTTTTAGGAATTGCAGCAATGTCCCCTCAGCAGGTGCATTTGTGTTTTCGGAGAGATGAGAGAGAGACAGAGAACCAAGAATATATCACTCCTGGTGACACGCATCATCTGTAGGGTGAAGAGCCTTTGAAATCTTTCTAATCATACCTCATGGTTGGAGGCCTGGCTGCCCAAATATTTCCAGGCTTCTGGAAAATTGAAGGGAGTTTCATGTAGGCACACTAAGGCATACTGTTTAAGACTGACTGACAAAATATTGGTAATAGCTGAAGGTACTCAGCATACCTGGAAGTTCATTATGCTATTGTCTACTTTTTGGATGCTTAGAAATGACCACCATAGGAAGTTTAAAAATGCTCTTTAACCAACACCTGAGGTGGTAATTATGTTGGAATCTGGGATGTTTGTAGATTGGAAGAGTGAATAAAAAGTACTGTTGAGTTTGAAATATATTGCTTCCTTTGGTCAGCTTATAACTGAAAGTTTCATTTTGAACATGAGGAATTAGCTTAAATCATTGGACAAAAATGTGCCACAAATCCAGTTCCTTTCTCTCTAGTAAAATAATATCTTTATAATCCAGGAAGTAAAGTACCATTATGCGAAAAGGGAGGGATCTTTGTACACGGTCCAGGCCCTTCAAAGAGATTACCAGACTTTTCGTGTATGCAAAATAACCACAGTCCCGGGCTGGCTCCAGTCCTTGCCAGCGTCAGTGGTGAAACCTGCACTAGGAGACATGCAGGGTCCCCTGAGATAGTCATACATGCTTTACAGACTCATGAAGGTAAGGCTAATTATTGTTTCATAATCTGAGAAACCTGTCACTTGATGATCTAAAATTATGGTCATCGGAGACTAGTTTAATAGATGACAGTGTGCCTTATCTCTAGGATAACTTGCATGCAAATACACAAAGCAAAACTAGGCTATCCCGAAATCTTAGGGAATGAGTCATTTTTTGCTCTCGATGTTACTGATATCCTTCAGGAAATAAAACTTGAACCATTATGTATAGAGATTCCTTCAAAAAGCTGTGAACTTCTTCATCATGCTGCAGTTGATCGTGGGCTGTCCTTGTCTTGGCGGCTTCAGGACGTGCTGATGAGCACAGTTACTGTCTTTCTCAGCGTCAGGGGAGCTGTGGATGGGGCTGTCATCTCTGACATGAATCAGTCTGACATTTGGGCCTCTGCAAAGCTCCTCTTCCAGCTGCTTGGATATCCGTTCCCTCCGCTACCCTCTCTCAGGGTGCTGGTTTCCAGCACTGTCCCCATGGCTCTGCCTTTTGATTTGTCTTTCTAGTCTTCTGTGGACTGGAAAGCAGATCGTCTACCCTTTCAGATTTGTGTATGAAGTCGGAGTAAATAGATTCTAAAAGAGTCTGAATGAGGGGCTCACCTAACAAGCCACAAGCTGAGCTTTTTAGCATTGAATCTTAGGAAATTCTGGTGGATCGGAGGCCAGTGTTCTTTTTTAAACTTATTTATTTATTTTTGAGATGGGGTCTCGCTTGGTCGCCCAGGCTGCAGTGTAGTGGCACAATCTTTGCTCACTGTAACCCCTGCTTCCCAGGTTCAAGCGATTCTCCTGCCTCAGCCTCCCGAGTAGCTGGGATTACATGTGTGCGCCACCACACCCAGCTAATTTTAGTATTTTTAGTAGAGACAGGATTTCACCATGTTAGCCAGGTTGGTGACAAACTTCTGACCTCACGTGTTCTGCCCGCCACCACCTCCCAAAATGCTGGGATTACAGGCGTGAGCCACCCGGCCCGGCCGTGCAGAGGCCTATGTTCTAAAAGGACAAGGTCTTATCATCAAAGTAACTTATATGATCCTGGTAAGTGTGACATTTCTGTGTTATATTTTGAACTCCATGTTGCTTTTCTTATTTGTCAACATTATAGTGTTTTCCCTGCCAGATTTCGCCACAGCAGACAATAAATAGCTGGACTCAAAGACATCACATTATTATTATTTTTTCATTTTTTATCTTTTTGAGATGGAGTTTCTCTCTTGTCACTCAGGCTGGAGTACAATGGCACAATCTCAGCTCACTGCAACCTCTGCCTCCTGGGTTCAAGCAATTATCCTGCCTCAGCCTCCTGAGTAGCTGGGACTACAGGCACCCACCACCACACCTGGCTAACTTTTGTATTTTTAGTAGAGATGGGGTTTCACTATGTTGGCCAGGCTGGTCTAACTCCTGACCTCAGGTGATCCACCCGCCTCAGCCTCCCAAAGTGCTGGAATTACAGGTGTGAGCCACAGCGCCCAGCCAACATCACATTACTGAGGAAGTTAATGTCCATGGATCCGAATTATATACATGAATTATTTTAAAATATTTTAAATATGTTTAAGGTTGTGCGCATGTGTTTTAATTGCTCAAGAGGTGATGAGGTAGCGTAGAGGTGGTGAGAGGCAGGACAGCATAGTATTAAGAGCCAGACCATCTCCTTGGTGAAAGGAAGACAAGATATGTTTGCTAGGTGTTATATGAGCTTGTGTTTCTAAAGCATTTGGGAAGCATTAACTCTTATTTTCAGGCAGGGAGAAGAATGAACTGGGACTGAAGATTGGTTCCGGATCAGAGCAAGAGTAAATCTCCCCTACCCTTTCTCTCTGCCTCGGGAAAAGGGGAAAAAAAGAAATAGTATAGTAAATATGGACAATTTTACTATATAATAATCTCTTTCTTATTAAACACTTAAAATATTTTTATTATGTTAAAATGCCTTTTTTTGTTTCTTTTGAGACAGAGTCTCACTCTGTCCTCCAGGCTAGAATGCAGTGGCATGATCTCAGCTCACTGCAATCTCCGCCTCCCAGGTTCAAGTGATTCTCCTGCCTCAGCCTCCCAAGTAGCTGGGATTACAGGCATGTGCCACCACGCCTGGCTAATTTTTGTATTTCTTTCTTTTTTTTTTTTTTTTTTGAGATGGAGTCTTGCTGTGTCTCCCAGACTGGAGTGCAGTGGCACGATCTCGGCTCACTGCAAGCTCCACCTCCCAGGTTCACGCCATTCTCCTGCCTCAGCCTCTTGAGTAGCTGGGACTACAGGCGCCCGCCACCACGCCCGGCTAATTTTTTTTTTGTATTTTTAGTAGAGACAGAGTTTCACTGTGTTAGCCAGGATGGTCTCAGTCTCCTGACCTCGTGATCCACCCGCCTCGGCCTCCCAAAGTGCTGGGATTACAGGCATGAGCCACCACGCCCAGCCTAATTTTTGTATTTCTAGTAGAGACAGGGTTTCACCATGTGCCCAGGCTGGTCTCAAATTCCTGACCTCAAGTGATCTGCCAGCCTCGGCCTCTCCAAATGCTGGGATTCCAGGTGTAATCCACCGTGCCTGGACAAATGCTTTTTTGTTTTTAACTAAACAATGATAATTTATGACTAATAATTTTAATAAATAATAGTATAGTAAACACGGAGAAGGAGGAGAGAAGCCATGGGGATACTTAGAAGCTATTTGTGTCTATTTGTAAAATAACCATTGCCTAAAACAGAACTCTAACTTAAATACTGATGGCAACTCAATTATCTGCCAACATCTGACAAGAAAAATGCAGAAAAAAGAAAGAAAGAGGGAAAGGGTAGTGAAAATGTCAAGATAATAGAAATAAGAAAGCACTTCAAAGGTGCCTTAAGCAGCAGTGAGACCCCACTGCCCCTTCTGAGATACGTCGTGAATGTACATAGAGAATTCCTACCGAGGAATAAGAAATGAAATAATTGGGTTCAGAAATGAGGACTTCTTGAGGGAGCAGTGAGGTTGGCTGACTTTTTCTTTAGTTTCATGGTCTCATGAAATGCAAACTCACTGCAAGGAAGTACAATCTTAAGTTGTTCATTAAATACCGATTTGGTAAATGAAAGGACAAAGCCTGAAGATGTGGCATCATTAATTTTTTCACTCCCAACTGTTGGTTGAGTCATTTCCAAAGACAGACTGCAAACCCCTTGCGCTGTGGCTGGAAGTGAGGAATGAAGATTAGCTTAGGTGCTGACATTTTTTCTCAGTTGAAACCTGGGGTGCTGGACACAGGGTAGAACTTTCGAAGCATTCACTGAAAGCCAAACAGTAGCCAAGAAAATTTAAGACATAAGAAGGCCCCTGTCTTCTACACAGGAATGGGGAGGTCCTCTCCCTGCGGCTCAGTTTCTGGGCTGTCAAAACATGAAGAAACAAGATGGTTGGTGGTTTTGTGTTGTAAACATTCAGCTCCAACACACACCTCAGTTCGTTAAGCAGTGAGGCGAAGAGGATGATCCATTTTGACTCATGCTGCCGAGGTGGCGGAAATCCTCCTGAAGACAGCAGGAGGGATTCAGTGAGACCAAATTACCCAGGTGTCTGTGGAAATGGGTGGGGAGAGAAAGTGATTCATGTCAGGACTAAGATAGCCTGATTCGTGTCTTTATGAACTCCAAGTGGTCCAGAGTCCATTTTCCAAAGTCATCATGAAAGAGGAAGTTGGTTTCAGTAAATAGAAAGTAAACCATGTTGGAGCTACACACACAGGTGAGACTCAGGTGAGCAAGGTCCTGGGACTGCATGCCCAGGAGAGGTGAGGGGCTGCCAGCACAGCCAGCAGACTCGGTGCCCAGAGACCTCACTTGATCACACACCTCAGGGGGACTCGTGTGCATAGCGAAAAGAGAACGGGGGTAACAAAGTCGGAGGGACTTTGGCCTTTGGCCTTTGTTATGTTTTTTTTTTTTTTTCTTCTTTTTTTTTTTTAGACAGACTCTCACTCTGTTGCCCAGGCTGGAGTGTGGTAGCACAATCTAACCTCACTGCAACCTCCACCTCCCCGGTTCAAGCCTCAGCCTCTCGAGTAGCTGGGACTACGGGCGCCCACCACCATGCCTGGCTAATTGCTGTATTTTTAATAGAGACGAGGTTTCGCCATGTTGGTCAGGCTGGCCTCGAACTCTTGATCTCAGGGGATTCGCCTGCCTCGGCCTCCCAAAGTGCTGGGATTATAAGCATGAGGCACTGTGCCCGGCCCTTTGTTACATTTTAAAAAATTAGTTCAGTTACTGAGGTGTTTTTTTCCTACATAAAAAAGGGACAAAAGTTATCCATTTTTCTGACTGCTTTACTCTTATTATATGGTTCCAGATCTGAGCTTGTAGGAGGTTTTATATAACCCCTCACCGATAAAGATTGATAAGAGATACATTTTGGTGTCGAGTGTCAATGCCGAAGCGTCTAGCTTGGACTGGACCCGCGGTGGGGAGGTTTGGGTGCCCCGAAGGCTGCCTGCCCTGGCTGTTTGCTGGAACGTCTGTGTGATCACCCACCTTCTCTTGAGCAAGAGAGAGAACCTCCTAGTTCTCCACCCCCACCCCAAAACCTGTCTCAGCAGCTTGGTCTCAGGGAAGTCCCAAGCCTGAGTTGTTGATCTTGCTCTCACAGTGTTCCATCGGTTTGGGGAAAATAACTGTCATGTCCTTAGCATTGCCTCTGCTGAAAACCCAGGGGGACGGTGACCATGTGGCGGTGATATGGAAAGAGCACTGGATGTCGAGTTAAAAGACCTAGGGTGTAGTCCCAGCTTTGCAGCTGATGCTTGACGTGTCCTTGGGCAGGTCACTTGTCCCCAGCGGCCTGCTTGTAAGATGAGGAAGTTGAGGAAAATCTCCAGGGTCCCTCCTCCCTACGAGATTCTTTGAGTCTATGAAGGGCTATTCTGATAAGCTTGCAGACTCTCTGGGAATGTGCCAGGAAGAACTTAGAACCCTTCTTATGACAGGAGCCAGGGCTGCTCAGTCCTCGAGCTGGCCACCCCGAGCTGGACACCTGGGTGTCCAGGTGACAGAGAACACCCATGAGTGTGACAACACAGGTTCTCAGAGAAGGAGGACTCTTCCAGCTTTCTCTCCTGTGCTTCCCAAATCCCCTCCCTTTTGAATAAACATGTTGAGATGGTGACCTGAAACCCCATGTCATGTAGTATTAAGTTACTGAAACCCCTCCTTCTGTCCCGCTGTCCATGTCAGAAGCATTGGATTGGAAACTGACTTGAAGGAGACAGAGCGGTAACTCCCATGCCTTCCTCCAACAGAACTATTTTAAACCTTTTGCAGAGAATCCACTCCATGGTTCAGACCTCTATGAAAAACTTCTCTACTTGTCCCTCTTTTAATGTTTGCCAGCCCTCAATGTTGAGAGCTGACCAGAGGATTAGGACACATTCTAAATATTATTTAATAATTTGATAATATATGTACCTCATACAAAATTCCAAAGATGCAAAAGAACATTCAAGGTAAAGCAAATCTCTCTCCCAACCCGTGCTCTAGCCATCTCTTCCCTAGAGGCATCCACGTTCTGCAGATTGTTATGTAGCTGTTCAAAGATATTCCATGTATATGTAAGACTTTGTATCTATATTCCTATTTTTTTCTTTTCACTAATGACATGGTACTCACGGTTACACACTTCCTCTTTTTTCTTAAAGCTATATTTGAGAGCTCTTCCATTTTAGTACATGTAGATCTGCCTCATTCTTCTTTAATAGCTGTGTAGTATTTCATTATATAGATGATCATAATTTATTTAACCCTTCTTCTGTTAATGGACATTTAGATGTTTTCCAAAGTTGCTAAACAAACAATGCTGCAGTGAATATCCTTGTACACGCAACATTGTCTTACCATGTGCTGCCTGACAGTATGAGCTTTCTTTCCCTGTGTAAATGTCTGTCTTCTCAATGAGTTTGTAACTGCTTCCAGAACAGGCACAGACATTCAAAAACAAAACAGCATTATGCACATAGTATGGCTTTATGCTGTACTATGTCCTCGGAAGGTCACAGTCCTCGTCACAGTTCCCAGGTGTGTGATGTCACGGAAGTTCCTTACAGATAGTAACTGTTTGTGGATTATTTTGTATGAGCACTGGGTTAAGGTTTTTTTCCTGCATTATCTAACTCATTTGACCTCGCTGGGCCTCAGTTTTCTCATATGCAAAATGGGAATAATAAAGTTATCTTGGAGGGTATTTGTGAGGATAAAATGAGACAATGACCAACAGACCATAGGTACTTATACAGCATAAATCAATATTGGATGAATGAATTAAAGCTCCTCAATCATGCCAGTGGTATGGAGAAGCAAATGGTATTTCAAAGGTTAAATGACTTGCCTAAATCAGAGAACCAATCAAAGGAAACACAAATAAAATAAAATAAAACTGATGAAAAACAAAAGCAGATATTTAGAATATGCTTCCCAAAAGTTGAATATTTTTCCAACATTTACGTTCACACTTAGAAGAGAGAACTCCACTGGCTAGCCCAGCAAGGAGAATAAACAGTCCTCTGGAAAAATCGGTCGCCTTGGGAGGCAGGCAGATGTCTCCAGCTATTGGAATGCCATTTATTAAGTGTTGACTTCAGTTCGCAAAACAGTGGCCCAGTGACCTGGAAAAGTTAAGCCTCACCAAGAGGGCCTCGACTGGTCGGGAGGGTGACAGTCCCTCCCATGAGGGGATCTAGTGCAGTTCAGAGGAAGATGAAAATGGAGAAGGAAGAGAAGAAGAAGGGAAAAAAGCACTCTGGCCACACAACAGCTCTGGAATCAATCAGGAAAAAGGGAGAACGAGTAGATGACTTTAATTGTCCTGCATCAGCTGTCACCGATGATACAGGAAGAGAATGCCCTTTGTTAACAAACAAGGAGGATGCTGTTATCATGATATTTAATGAACACTCATTATAACCTGGTAGTACGAAATGTGTGGTCTGATTGGTTGATCTCAAAACAATTATGTCGACATCTCATAACTTAAAGATCATACAGCTTTGTAATTTCGCAACGTATTACTTCTTAAAAACAAGAATAGTTTTTTCCCATATGCATACGTGTTCTATTAATCTTTATAACCTTTCCAAGATTTCTAAGACCCTTACTTAGAGTGACTGTAGCGAGACATCAATATATTTTGAGGTGGTATATTTCCTTTGCCCTCAAGGGGAAGGGAAGGGGAAGAGCGTTGGATTGCTTGTTTTCTTTGCTTTTTCTCTCTTTACTCTTTAGTGACCTGCAGGAGCAGACCCATTAAGTCTAGAGAGACTATCCCAGTTCATCCTTCTATCCACTCCCTAACCAGTAAAAGCCTTGTCATCAGGTTTATGGGCTGGAAAACAACAAGCTAACTCCACAACACCAGGGAATGGGAAGTGTGGATGCCACACAGCACTGAAATAAGACAGTAATTTGAGGAGCATAATTATCCAAGGTGGCAGTTTGATGAGGGGATGGAGGTTGACACTCCTAAGCTTGAGTCAAGTGCCCTGGAATCTGAGTGGCTATTGAAATGGTCCACATTTCAAATTCCTGCCTCACACGAAAGTGCTGACAGTTCCTTCATAACAAGGCCCACCTGAGCACCTGCTGGCCTGACCCACAGGGCAGACGGCCTCGTGCTGAGTCATTGAAACCTCCCAAAGTTCTGAGCCAAGAGCTACAAGGCAACGCTCCCGTTTCCCTTTGCCACCACGACCAAAACACCCGTGCTGGGCAGAGGCTAGATGAGAGAGCCACCACCAAATGTTTCAACACTAGTTTTAATGTTCATACAGCTTTATTAAAATGAGCAATACGCTTTACATTCATTGGTTTGCAGAAATGGACTCAAGAGGTCATTTGGGTTAACTGCTACATTTAACAGATGTGGAAACACGCAGGGAGGTTACATGTCTTGCTAAAGTCACCCAGCCGGCCAAACCAGGATTAAACCTGGGTCTCTTGATCACCTGTCCCACCAGTATCCCCCAGAGTATCTTGCTTGTTCCATTTTGTGACACCGATGCTCCCCTCATGTGCCTCCCCAGTATTTCTATTGTTCTGGGAATGCACTCTTTTGATATAAAAGAATGGTTAGCCTGAAACGGTTTTGTGCATCCTCATGAAATGCTAGGATGGTTGAAGGCAAATCCTACGACATCTCAGCAGACAGTGTTTTATACAATGTAAAAAAAACAAAAACAAAAACAAAAACTTAGAACTTCTTTTGGTTTGCGATCTTATCCAGAAACTCATGTTTCTGAAGATGTACCTGAAAATGATACTGTAGTTCTATTGCAAGGAACAAACCACCTATTCCTAGACTCTCCTTGATTGATTGATTGATATTTTTTTGAGACAGAGTCATGCTCTGTTGCCTAGGCTGGAGTGCAGTGGTGCGATCTCAGCTCATGGCAACCTCTGTCTCCGGGGTTCGGGTAATTCTCCTGCCTCAGTCTCTTGAGTAGCTGGGACTACAGGTGTGCACCACTACGCCCAGCTAATTTTTGTATTTTCAGTAGAGACAGGGCGCTGTCATGTTGGCCAGGCAGGTCTCGAACTCCTGACTTCAAGTGATCTGCCCAACTCAGCCTCCCAAAGTGCTGGGATTATAGGCGTGAGCCACTGCGCCCGGCCCTCACTGATTTATAATAACTCGTACTTTCATTGTGGGCATAGCCATGTTCAACAATGATTTTTGTTGTTGAAACTCCATTCTAGCAATGCTCTTGGGGGCTAGTACAAATATAACAAGTAAAATATGAATTTTCTAGCAGACATCGGAACTCTAATATATAGTCAGTATACACTGCTGTTACTTGAGTAACCTTACTAAACCAAAGGTGAATACATGTGAAGGATCCCCAAACACTTATCAAATTAAATGCTACAAAATGAAAGCTGGGTATTAGCATTTCTAATTTAATAATCCCTCTTAGCCGATATTAATAGAACCAATTTATTTAAAAGAGACAAATAACGTTAATCAGATTGTACATTGCTCTCTCCCTCATGAAGCAAGTATTTCTTTGAGGTCAAGGTCCTGGTCATATTTGAACCTGGCCCTCATGCCCAGCTTGGCCCATGTTTGAAGTATAATAGGCAGGTAATAAATGTTCGTAGAATGAATCAGTAAAAATGCAGGACTTACCTTTCATTAATACAATGGAAAACCTACAACTTGAGACCAAAAATTGTTAAAAATCTCAGGATTCATGTATTGACTCAACCTATCTGATGAAAGGGATTTAAAATTAAGAGGGACAGTAGGAAGGATTTTGTAAGCACTTTTTTCTTGGGGGGAATGGATCAAAAGAACACAAGACTACGGGAATTACATTTAGTGGATCTTCCACAAACCTTCTACCTTCATAGCTAGTACATAATAAGCTGTAGTTTGCAGAATAGATTTAAAACCATATTTCTCTTTAAAGATCTGTGTATTTTATGGCCTAAGGCTGCTCTGCTGAGGTGGAGTGAGTAGTGACCACAGCATAGGAAGGTCACAGTCCTCGTCACAGTTCCTAGGTGTGTGATGTCACGGAAGTTCCTTAAAGATAGTAACTGTTTGTGGATTATTTTATATGAGCACTGGGTTAAGGTTTTTTCCTGCATTATCTAATTCATTTGACCTCACTGGGCCTCGGTTTTCTCATATGCAAAATGGGAATAATAAAGTTATCTCGGGGGGTATTTGTGAGGATAAAATGAGACAATCGTAACTTATACAGCATAAATCAAATGAGAAGCATTATCTTCATAATTATTGCTGTATTACAGAAATAGCAAAGGCAGTATTTAATGTTCATTTTAACTTTCTGTTTCTTCTACTAGAACAATGAATTTTCAGTGAACACTATAGAGAAAAAAATAGACATGACTCATGAATCACATGTTCTTTGGAACCTCAATCTCTTGCGCTCTTCATTTATCTCATGAAGGAAATGAACCAAAGAAGGAAAAGTCAAGACAAGACTGAGAGAAGACAAAACTTGCTCTAGGAAGCACCCAGCTAATTTCCAGAAAGCTGCTTGTTTGCAAATAGTATGGTGAAATTGTTCTGTGTGTTTTAAAGGGTCTGTAAGATGACTGGAGTGTGATTTGTAGTCTATTCGTGTATTTTATTTCCCTAGCATTTCGATTCTTTTAGGAGTTTCAGAGTAAGAAGTACATTGTAAAAGCCTGAAAGCTTTGTTTTGGGCGGGACTATGATCTATTGAAAAGCAAGCCAACTTCATTCTAGGCCTTGAAGCTTGACAGTGTCATTTACAGAGTGACACAGTCACGCTATAAATGACCAGAGACATTCCAGAGTTCATGACTGTTGTTTAACAACAACACTTCAAGGGTGGCTGCAGGCACGAGGCACAACACGCCCGCCCTAGTGTGGTGAATGTGGGGGAACCACTCCCCGCTGGAATGTGGCGTTGCTCAAAGGCAGCCGGGCCTTCCTCTATCCCCACCGACCTGGACAGACTGGAGGGATGACTCTATTTTCAGGGAATGACAAATTGATTGTGCTGATTGGGTGAGAGTACTTAACTGCCTCCTGCTCTGCTTCCAAGGACAACCTGCAGGGAAGGTTTGTTTTGAAGTGACTTGTGTAAGGAAGCATTGCAGTGCAATGAGAACCCAAACACCTTGCTACCAAAGAGGACTTCAGCCCAGCCTTGACTAGACCATTCAGGTCGAGGAGCTTTTTATTCCCCATGTTCCTAAAGCCAACGAGTTACTGGAGAGGACATTCCATTCCACTGACAGAAAGAAGGAGACAAGATGGCAGCTCTAAATTACATGTGCAATAGCCCAGGAGGCTTGTAAACATTTGAGGAGATGATCGTTATTTTCATTCCTGACTGGTTTGGTGGTGCAAATAACAACTCCATAAATTACTGAAGCCCAGCCAGAGTGCTGAGGACATGCATTTGTGATCATGACCCATAGTGAATGATGAATATTCATGGCAGAGTGAATCTGAACTACTCCTGAAGCAGGTCAGCTGGTGTGTGAACTCAAAACAGGTCTTGGTATGGAAATCAAGTTTATAGACTTAACCGAAGAAAAGTACTCATGGTTAACAGCACGATCAAGAAATGTCACTACCCAGGAGCTGAGGGGGAGGGGAGCAGGGAGCTCTTGTTCCCTGGGTATAGAGTTTCAGTTTTGCAAGATGAAAAGCTCTAGAGATCTGCTGCACAACAATGTGCATATAGCTAATCCTACCATACAGTATACTTCACAATGATTCAGATGGTAAATGTATGTTCTATTTTTTTATCACAATAAAAAAGAGAATAGAATGTCTCTATAGAGTCTACTCTAAAAGAGCTCAAACCAAATATGTAGCTGTGTTCCTATTCCCTGCTTCTGCTTCCAATCCACCTCCAGGTAATTTCTGTGCCAGGAAGGCAGGTAAAAGCTATTCTCAGGCCATACAGAGGCCACTGTGGCCACTCTTTGGGCTTTCCAGAAACACGGAACTCTTGAAGTAAAGTTTTTTTTTGTTGTTCAATGATCTATTCCAAGTTTGCCCAACTTGTGGCCCGTGGGCTGCACATAGCCCAGAATGGCTTTGAAGGCACCCAACACACATTCATAAACTTTCTTAAAACATTATGAGATTTTTTTTTTTTTTTTTTTTGAAACAGTCTTGCTCTGTCACCCAGGCTAGAGTGCAGTGGCGTGATCTCAGCTCACTGCAGACTCCGCCTCCTGGGTTCAAGCGATTCTCCTGCCTCAGCCTCCCGAGTAGCTGGGATTACAGGCACCCACCACTGTGCCCGACTAATTTTTGTATTTCTTAAGTAGAGACGAGGTTTCACCATCTTGGCAAGGCTGGTCTCAAACTCCTGACCTCATGATCCACCCCCCCTCGGCCTCCCAAAGTGCCGGGATTACAGGCATGAGCCACCGTGCCCAGCCAACAGTATGAGATTTTTTTGTGATTATTTTTTAAGCTCCTCAGCTGTCGTTAGTGTTAGTGTATCTTATGTGTGGCCCAGGACAATTCTTCTTCTTCCCTTGTGGCCCAGGGTAGCCAAAAGATTAGATACCCCGGATTATTACCTCAGCAACTCAACATAACCAGGGACATAGTGGATAACCTAAAAGATATACTTTGCCACTCTGAGGATTGGAAAGTCCAGCCGAGGTGGGTATATTGCCTGGGCCAGAGAGGCAGGCTTGATAACCTCTCCTCTCTTCTTCCCTCTTCACCCGGACCCCCTGCTGGCTCCCAACACCTTCTACCCCCATATGTACCATCCAAAGGGACTTTCCCTCTCTAACCACCAGGGTCTCCAGTGGTGAGCAAAGATGATGACAAAAGACATGATGTGGTTTCTGCTCAGTTAGAAGCACAAGAAGAACTTTCAAACGGCCCTTAGAAGGGAGAAAAACCCGAGAGAGGAAGGAAGTCTGTCAACCTGCAGCTACAGACTTTACCCTGCCTTTTTTTTTTTTTAAATCTTGCAGAAATATATGCCTCTCTTTAGAAGAAGCCCACCAAGTGCCCAGTGGCCTTCAGCTGAACTCAGAGAGATGGGTTGAGAGTCCCTACTAGCAAAGTTCATCTCCATACCATCACCTTGAAGTGCTCACATCTCTGATGTGAACAAGATTCAGACCTGAATTTAAGGGATGCTTCTCTCATTTCTAAGTTATATAGTTAGTTTTAGAAGATTCCTGTCTTCCTTCCTTTTCTTTCTTTTCAGCCAATCCTTTTAAGAGCACATAATTCTTCAGGCTATAGATGAGCTATAATATATTATGTTATTACCCTCCATTTGGAGGAAGGGTTGAAGCAGCTGTAATCTATCTAAGATGGGCTGAATGGTTTGCTTTGGATAATGTAATTTTCAGTCTGGAATCCACGTGTAGGTCAAAACTTGAGGAGACAAAAACGACCAATTTGAAGCAATCCGACTATAAATCTTCTAGGGTTTCTGGTGGTTGCAAAAGCTGTATAACAGGTGGGCATACTGAAAGTTTTCAGATAATTCTTAGAGGAATTGTGCCTTGTGGGATTACATTGTCTTGGAACACAAAGATAGACCTGACTGTTCTTTCTCAGTTTTCATCTCTGCCTCCAGGTACACTGGTTAACTATGCATGGGCAATATTTAAAACAAAGAACATACCTCCTTAAGCTCAGAAACAACACAGTTTTTTTTGTGTGTGTGCACTTGAAGCAGAAAATATGTCCATTAATACATTTCCTCTCCTTTGTAGAAAACACAACCCTCCATGTCTCTAGAGTGGAATGAACTTTAAAGCCGGTTTATCCAAAATAGCATGTGAATTTTTTGCAGTTGTGCAATGCCCCCTACCTGAGGATCGTGGCGCTCTTTAGGTGCAGTTGCCAGGTCTCTCAGGAACACTCTGATGGGGTGGGGTTAGCTCTGTGCCTCAGTTTCCTCTTTGGAACACTGTTGGCCTAAGGCTGCTGGAGAACTGCTGACGCCTGACACCCACCTTTCTGCTAAAGCACCGGAAATGTCACCTTACTCTGGCACTTCACAGGGGAACTGGCCACCCCCAGAGGGATGGAAACCTTTCAGTGAAGTGGGTATCTGGAATGAACTCAGCTTCAGAGACAGGAACGGCTTTGTGGAGTTAGAAGTGAGATGGATTCAGAGTAATGGTAGGCCATAGTAAGCCATGATTCTCCAAGACTCCTTATCTCCTCCTTCCTTAGTGAAATGTCTGCAGAACTAGTTAAGAGTCAAGCTCCTGACAAGGCAGAAGACAGTCATGTAATGCTGTAAGACTCTGCTGCTTTGGCAAGCCTGCCCTACACACAAACAATGCCAGTGGCTCACTTGGCCCCTGCCCAGCTCAGCAATAGGAGCATTGTCTAATCTGCCCAGAGCCAGGAAGCTGGGATTCAGTTTCCAGTTCCAGCATGGACTTGTCAGGTATCTTGGGCATATTCCTTGACTTTCCATACCTGAATTTTCTTATTTCTGGGATGGAGATACTCAAAGGCCAACCTTGTCTACCTCCTTTATGAACAGTCTCAAGGAGGGAAACACATTGCCTTAAACCTTCCCATCAGCACGAGGCCAGGGACCTCTTGTAGCAACAGCAAGAAAAGATACCAAGATCTGGCTGGGCACAGTGGCTCAGGCCTGTAATCCCAGCACTTTGGGAGGCCGAGGCAGGCGGATCACTAGATCAAGAGCTCGAGACCATACTGGCCAACATGGTGAAACCCCGTCTTTACTAAAAATACAAAAATTAGCTGGAGGTGGTGGTGGGCGCCTGTAGTCCCAGCCACTCGGGAGGTTGAGGCAAGAGAATCACTTGAACCCGGGAGGCAGAGGTTGCAGTGAGCCGAGATCACGCCACTGCATTCCAGCCTGGTGACAGAGCGAGATTCCATCTCAAAAAAAAAAAGATACCAAGATCTGCATGGCCCTTTGAGGAAAACCTCAGCCCCCTTGGCCAGATGTACAGAACTACAGTCTTACCCTGGTTATTAAAAATGAAACAGGTTCATCAAAATCGGACCTCATTCTTTGATTATGCATCCAGCTGTGTGCATGAGTTAACTGCTTTCTGGGTCATCTAGGTCAAATGTTGCCCTGGCCTAGCTTCCCTAACCTTAGAACGCTGGAGGACCACCTGCCTCCCCGCGTCAGTCACCGAGATGAGAATGTGCTCAGGGAGGGTGAACGCTTACCAATAAAGTGCCCAGGAAGTACTCCCACAAGAATTACTTTGGAATCTGTGGCCACCCATTTCCCACCTCCTTTCCGCTGAAGCATATAACCAAAAGCTAGCTGTGTGGGGGCAGTTCTAATATAAAAGTGGGTTTTGCACTTGCAATGAGAAGCAGAGCAAGCCTGCAGCTTCGGAAACAGTGTGTGCCATTTGGTACCAGACATTCTTCATGAGGACTGACCTCTCTTATGGCAGGTGTCTGCCACTTCCACTCTTGAGCCTCTTCCTGGAGGAGGAGGGCGGTCACACTGGTGGAACCGGTCCACTTCCTAGGGCTCCCCATGATTCCCCAAGTATGCCAAGGGGTGGAGGGAGGCTTGCTATGGTTGGCATCTCATTTGCTAAGCCTGAGCCCAGATGTGTTCCTAAGAAGGGTGATCAGTTGACTGTCAGCACAGAAGAGACTCGTCCACGTCCTTGTGGGAACGCACCTCCAAGAATGACCAGGGGCACTGAGTATGAAATCGCATTGTCATTTTCAGGAAAAAGCAGGGGCAGGCAGAGGCTTCTCCTTCTCTCAGGCTTGCTTACCTTCCCCTTGCCCTTACCCCTTTGTCTATGTGTGTCCTCTGGAGGATATCACCTGCTTTGGAGTGTCAGCAGGCTAGAGAGATGACCAAGTCAGGTTTTTTTTTTATGTTCAAGGCGGTAAAATGGCCCACATGCGACAGTGATGGAAGGTAATCACAATGAAACTGAACACTCAAGTAGAAAATGGTGTCCGCCCACAGGAACTGCAGTGCACCAACTGCTGCCATGTAGGTTAGTGTGGCGTTGCTGCTGGGGTCAGCCGCTGGCTTCCACGAGCTTGTGATTCAGTAATAACTGGAAGCACAATTGCTTTTTCACTCACTATTTTTTAACGGTTTATTCATAAAGCAATTTTTCACTTTTCACTTATTTTCAGCCCCTTTCACATCTATCTGCTCACAGTTTCTGTCTTGGCTTAACCTTTCCCTCTCTCCTCCCTCTCTCACTTTAATTTTTCTTTATTCCCTTTTTTAAACTTTGAGCCGTTAAAACAGTATCGGGGCCTTGATTGCTTTGCTAACTGAAACGTTTCCTTTCAACGTCTTCTTAGGGTCTCTTGACTGGGTCCTCATTCTTTTCTTTAGCTGCCCGTATTTTTGTCCCCCTTTCCTTTTTGTGGCAGCGGGCTTAAATCTTTCTCGTCATCTTACACGTAGGCCTTTGCTTAAGGAAAAAAAGTAAAAGAGAAAGAAGACGAAGAAAAAAAACAAAAACCCACCAAACATCCTAGAATTCATGGTACTTAAGCAGAAGTTCGATTTAAGCATAAGCCATTATGTCCATTAAAAGAATCTTGATTCCTTTCAGATGAGCATATTAATTCCTGGGGAAAGTTCATGGTCCTTACAAATTAGCAGGACCTTTGCAAGCCCACTCACTTTTGCCAAAAGAAGCCACAATAGTTGTTTCCATGCAGACTTGCCCCTCGTTTTCATTTTCTCCGACATCTGCTCTCTAAATTACAAATATCTGCCTATAGCAACAACTGGAGTTCCAAGGAAAACAAATCAAAAGGAAATAAGAGAAAACAGTGGAATCTGAGCATGTTAGGAGATGTAAGAGCATCTTTCAAAGAACAGGAAGACAACCCAGGAATGACTCCTTCCTTTTAAGGACCAGGAAACTGTGGCCCAGCGAGCTTCCAGGACTTTCTTGAGAGCACACGTTTAACCAGGGGCTGAATCAGGACTAGAACCAAGCTCCCTAAACTCCTGATACGCTGCTTTTCCCCTGAGGGTAGGAGCTCATCAACTCAGTTCCCACCTTGCGTATATATATATATATATATTTTTTTTTTTTTTTTTGAGACGGAGTCTCGCTCTTGGCCCAGGCTGGAGTGCAGTGGCGGGATCTCAGCTCACTGCAAGCTCCGCCTCCTGGGTTTATGCCATTCTCCTGCCTCAGCCTCCCAAGTAGCTGGGACTACAGGCGCCCGCCACCTCGCCCGGCTAGTTTTTTGTATTTTTTAGTAGAGATGGGGTTTCACCGTGTTAGCCAGGATGGTCTCGATCTCCTGACCTCGTGATCCGCCCGTCTCGGCCTCCCAAAGTGCTGGGATTACAGGCTTGAGCCACCGCCCCCGGCCGCCACCTTGGGTATATTTTTAAACGCTGGCCCTGAGAGCCATGGAAGAAAGAGTAAGTGACCCCATTAATGATCCACAGTTGGCTGATGTCACAGCAAATCACTATCAGGTTGCTTGTACTAAAAACTGGAGAGGCAAGATCGGGTCATGTGGAAGGGGACTGGGGTGTGTCTCATTTCCTTTGCCTGTGGATGGGAAACAGTACTCGAGGGAAGTAGTGCTGGTGAGAGGAGAGAAGGCAGAGATGATCCCTTCTCTTCTTAAGTGATACCTGTGCTGAAAGGCTGCTAGCCCGGAGGTTTTTTTTACAGAGTGCCACACGTGATGCAGGTGACAGTGGCACCATGCCTCATTTTCAATTTCAGACCCTTCCAGAAGCCCTGGGAATTCAAACATTGAATATCTCTTAAAATATTTCACAGAATATACAGCATAATTCATTTCATGATATCATAGACTCTTCCTCAGAATCAGATGGGCTCTCCAGATCTGCCTAAATACATAGCATTTCCAAGGAGGCCTCAGGAACATTAAAGAACATGAAACATTAAAGACGTAGGAAAAGCTTGCCACAGCATCTTGTTCATCCTGTGCTTTCAAACACACTGATTCCTCTCTAAGCCCTGCAAGGATGGGGACTGCTCCCTCCCATGGGAAGGAATCCATTGTGTTACAAACCCTAAATGTAGGTGTTCATCTAGGTGACTTAAACCAAAGTCCCCTCTGCAACGCTTTAATTTCATTTCCTTTGCTCTGTTCCTCACCCACAATGGGGAAGAGCTGGTTGCCATCACCCACAGGTGAATCTTTAAGACACCTGAAGTTGGAGAACTTGGCCACAATTCCGTAAGAACTCCCTTTATTAACATATTGAAGAATTTCTTACCAAATTAGCCATTGCTATTCATCTGTCACTTCTCCTTTCTTTTATGATGGGGGTAGGGGAAACCACAAGATGACTACGTTCATGTTTATGCTGCATGAAACCTATTGAAAATTCAGAGAGAAGGAAAAGTGCACACAGCCAACCCTGGTTCATTACTTGCCAAACCTGGAAGGGAGAGCAAACTAGGAGAGGGTTTGTTAGTTTATAGTATGCTGTAAAACTGGGAAAGGGAGAGTGACTATTTGCATAAATTCAGTTAAAAATAACTTTTTGGAATCTTGCTGCATTTTTGCCTGAATTACACGATTAAGAATGTATTGAGATTAAAATCACTTTTCACTTATTTAAGGAGCAGCTGTCAGCAGCACTTTGAGCAAATGAACTTGGGTTCTGAGGACTTGAAGCTTGAAAAATGATGTTAGGGAAGCTTATCCACTGATTCTGAAACATTTCTTGTAGCCACTACATACTCAGAAGTAGATTTGGTGGCCACTGCTCATAATGATCGGATTTCTTCTGGCCAGAAGCTGCAAATGAAATGACATGTTATGGACAAAGAACTCCATGATCTCTGAAAGGAAATAGAAATGCCTTCTGGACTGGTTCAAGGATCACATTCTATTTAACTCTTCTGTTCATCAATTCTTTCAGCTGCTGCCTTCTGTGGTAGAGCCTTCCTTTCTAGACCGGATTATCCTGGAGGCCTGGTTTTGCATTGGAAATTCTCTGCCATGTGCCTCTAATTACTTTCATTCCTCTGTTCTGACCTTTTCTCATTATCTCCTTTTAGAGAAGGCATCTCTCTCTGTCTCTCACACACACACACACACAGAGGAATGAGCTCGTTTATACCAACTTATGGGTCCTGAATTGATTTCATTTCCCCCAAGGAAAAAATATCTAGAAATGTGCCTGTAGACTCCCATGGTGCTGTATATTCTGTATATTGCCTTATGGTAGGGAATTAAATGCATCATTTCTGCGCAGAGTTTTTATTTTGTTAAAGGTAAACTCAGAAAAAGGTGACTTCTTCAGTCTTACTTTGTCTTGCAAACAGCTGGATGAAGTCTTGATTCAACAGTATGGACTTTGGCTGGGTGCACTTGGGCTCATTAGTGAATATTATCTTTTTATGTAATGTTTCATTAAACAGCTAAGTCCACAAGTGTTCCCAAGATATGTAACGCTCAAGAAAAAAAGAAATGATTTGCCAAGTAAAGAACTATGATTTATGGTAGTTAGCTGTTACACTCAGGATCTTATTGGGCTTTGTTTTGAAAAATTATTACCACAATGGTTCTGTAGAATTTAGGAGTATAACCAGCACCATTTGGCACGTTTATGACAATAGGGTTCTGGTTTTCTTAACTCCACAGTTACATGTTGGCAGCATTTCAAATTCTTGGCACAGATGTTTAAGTGAATTTAAAGAAGAAACATTAAAAACAAAACATCAGGCAGTTTTGAGTGTCCAAATGTAAGCACAAGCATTATTTTCTTAACATGAAGTCGGCATGTGCATAAAACCATAAATTTGCTAATAGATGAAATGGGAAGCATGAAAACCACTTGCAAAGGGCTTTTAGATTTTCTTTTCACTGAATGCAGTATCACTTTTCTAGAAGCATCCTACTTACATCTATCAAATGAGACTCGAATTTATGTGAGCCTTTTCTCTGGAGACAGGTTAGTTTCTGAGCATGAATAAGCACGCAGACTTGTTCCCATCACACGGGGCCACATGGCCGTACCACCGAGATCCCTGGCTCTCACACTCACAATGCTCAGATTCTGGGAAAGTAGCTTTCTGGAAACTTGTTTTAAATGCACAAGTAGGCCAGGCGCGGTGGCTCATGCATGTAATACCAGCACTTTGGGAGGCCGAAGCAGGAGGATTGCTTAAGTCCAGGAGTTGGAGACCAACCTGGGCAACGTAGTGAGACTCTCTCTGCCAAAAACAAACCAAATTAGCTGGGCCTGGGGGCACACATCTGTAGTCCCAGTTACTCGGAGGATGAGGTGGGAGGATGGCTTGAGCCTGGGAGATAAAGGCTGTAGTGAGACATCATCATTCCCCTGCACTCCAGCCTGGGTGGCAGAGCAAAACCTTGTCTCAAAAAAAAAAAAAAAAAAAAAAGGACAAGTGGCAAATAGCAAATGTACTTACATATCTTACATGTGAAGGAGTAAACATGGGCCATAGGGCACTCCCCATGGCCTGCCCAGAGGAAGCTACTGAAGCTGCTGTCACCAATGGGCAGTGTTCCCCGACCCAGCTTCCCAGGGCCCCACACCCCCAAGTGGGCTGAGTCTCCACACACGCACACAGACTGGCACGAGCTAGCAGGGCCTTTCTGGAAGTGATCCAAGTCTTCCTTATCTCCTCACCACTCCATGTCCATTGACAAAATAAAATGTAAAAGTTCACAAAGCAAACAAATCGTCTCCCACTTACTGGCTGATGCTTGAAATGCCTCCTTTAGGGAACATCTTTCTAGTTCATGAAGAAAAATCTTAGTTATGAGAGACAGATCGATGCTGTCGGACCGTGCACAAATATACTCCGGGAAGGTGCTGGGGGAGATCAGGGCATCCCAGAGGGTGCCGCTGAAGCAGAACCGGGGTGGGTGCAAGGGAGAGGCAAATTGTATTGTATTCAAAATTAGGTCTGGTGCCATCTGTACAGTATGCAGATGTTGCTCACTGACCCTTCACTCAAGACACTGGACAAAGATTGGTAAAGCATGAACATTTATATTTAATTTACATTTTGACAATTTGCACATAAATAACATTGTAAACCAGTATGTAAACATAAGAGAGTTTGTTGTTCTAGCAAAGTAAAAAGCCAAACTTTGGTCAGTTTTAACTTTGAGTAGAGGAAAAAAACAAAACCACCATTGATTGTGGGCTCAACATTCACATGTAAGAGGCAGAAAAAAGAAGGATGGATGGTGAGAGAAGCAGGAAGTCTTTATAAAAATTCTGACTACGGGAAAGCACAAAAGGAGACAAAGAACAAATGAGTAGTTGGGAATCAAAAGTGTTTGGTCTAATGTCAATGTGATCCTTTGGTTTACCTTCAATTAAGGACTGTGTTTAATCAAACACTGATACATAAAAAAAACTGTCAGTCTTGCTAGTTACAGAAGACCAGTAAGGCTCTTGGGTTTCCCTGGATGATTCGAAATTTGTTCTCTTCTGCAGGTGAACATTAGTTGATGTGAACAAAATGTCAAATACAATTATAAAATAGATTGAAGAGTGATGTATCAGTATTTAGTAAGGAGGGAAAAAGAAAAGTTACAGTGGTAAAGTCAGTTTTTTATTTCTGTGACTTGGGTGTGACCACATAATCATAACGTGGCAAAAAAAAAAAAAGAGCCGTCTTAGATGGTCCTTAATACTAAAAAATGATGTATCTCTTCCTCCCTGGTTGTTTTGTGGCCCCCACCACTGCACCAAGGTTTTAGGGTCTCTTACAGTAGGCAAGGGGTGCCCAAGCATACCGATGTGATTGTGAGGCCACCAACTATTAAGCAAAGTCTCAGAAACGATTTTTCTTTTTTTTGCCCTTAGAAAAAGTAGATCTTTTACATGGCTTGGCTCACAATTTAAGTGGTTATAAATATATATACATATGATATAGTGGTATAAATAGATTTATAAATATACATCATTTTTTGCTACACTTTGAACACCAACATGTAATCTTTGGGCTTAGCAGAATAAAAGATAGAATGACACAAAGTCTATCTTGCTGGAGCACATTTACTTGGTTTCTCCTCTAGAGAAGCAAATCATTAGATAAGACATCATTTCCTGCACTACTGGACACACTCAATGAGGTAACTGTTGTTGAACAACTTTGCAATGCCCTTTCATCTTCCATTAAATTAACCATAAAATGTAAAAACACAAATACTGAGGAAAATCTGAGTTTTACAGAAAAAAATACAATTGATGTGTTGGGGATAGGAATGTTCATTACCCGCTTTTACCCCAAGATGACTAGAATACCCGTTTTTTGTTGTTTGTGTGTTTGTTTTTAAAATGTGGCCTGAGCCTATCTACCTCAAATCCTTCCTGGTAGAGCACCATGTTTGTGCAATTTTGACATTAAAAAAAAAAAAAAAAAAGCAACAAAAACCAGCAACAGAACACCACCCAGACTCAAGCCCCAAACCTCACACATACAAAGCCACCTATGCTTTGGGGAAAATTTCGCAGTGGTTTTAAAACATGGCTATTTGTCTTTTTCACATTTTCTGATGATACAATGGATGTAAAAGTCATATGGCTGCTCTGAACGGCCATAGGACTCGGGGGGTGGGCAGGGCAGTGGGAGGATTCTGCTCTTTTGGAGAGAGAGACAGGTTGGTAAAGCCTTCCTGTCACCCTTCTGGTAAAATTGTGGCTGGGGGAAAAACATGAACTATCAACAAAAATATACAAGATTCCCTTTCTTGTTTCTTCTACTTAAGTTATTCTTGGGTAATTCTTCACACATACCCTCAAGTTATGGACAATGCTGTTCCAATGATAGGATCCCAGGAATGAACACATCAACTGTCTAACGTCGGCAATTAATTACCCAAACCTCATTTTCAAACCATTATTAGAGAGAGAGGTTGACTGAAGTCATATATTTGTTTAACTAAATCTTAGGTACTTACACAGATGTGCAGAAATTATCTACAAAGAATGGCCACAAGACAAAAATACATTTATACTCAAATTACAAGGAATCTTTCCAGTCATTGTAAACTTTTTTAATTATTGCTTTCTGAATGATAAACTGTGTAATAAATTATGAAGTATTATCATTGAAAAAATAATTATGACTAGGCAATAGTCTTAGTAATGGAAGGCTATGCAAATGTATCCACACAAATATTCAAAATACACAGGGGCAAATATATAGACACAGGTGTAAATAAGTATACATAATATGTGTGTGTGTGTGTGTATATATATATATATGGCCTTTGCCTTGTTCATGCCCTGAGATTTCAGTAACTTTGGAGTTCCTTCTTTAATTCCAGGGGTGAGGGGAAACCATTTGCTGTTGAGAGCTTTGCAGAGCTGGAATTATGTACAAGCAACTTCCTATAGGCACCCTGACTCACCAAGTCATAACTTAAGAAACAAAACAAGTGTTTTCTGAAGATCTTAAGGATCCATTGGTTCGACTGTTTCTTGTTTGACCTTTACAGGTACCAGAGGTAGTGGGTTGCTGGGAGGCAACTTCATGAGGGGTAGATCTGATGACTCATAAAGGCTGCACCCTGAGGAGAGGAGTCCATTCCCCATGTTTCTTTGCAAAGACGCTTTCAGGCCACTTTCTTCTTTCTCTTTTCTGACCACGGCCAGAATTTCCTTCTCCACTACAGAGATCACACTAATGTCATCCTCCACGTCCTCGAGCCGGTCAGCATTGTCGCTGATGTCAAACTTCTCGATTTCTTCATTGATTCGGGTCAGATCTTCCAAGGGCAGCCCGGGCGCCGGGGCCGCAGCACAGTTCCCTTTCAGGTGAACCTTGAGGCTACAGAGATGGATGTAGTTCTTGTGGCACCGGGAGCACTTGTGGGGCCGCTCCCGAGTGTGCAAACGCTTGTGCAGTTTCAGGTGCACAAACTGGGTGAACTTGGCAGGGCACACCTTGCATTGGTACGGTTTCTCTCCAGAATGGAGTCGCAGGTGGGTCTTGAGATTGCTGGTGCTGCTAAATCGTTTGTGGCAGACCTACAGTGTAGGGGAGAGAGACAGCGGGGAAGGGAGACAGGAAGGCCAGAAGATTAAGAGTTGCCAGTTGGAGGGGCAGGCTTACAGGCCAACGCCCAGCAACCTGGGAGGTGAGAAGCCTCCTTGTGGCACCTCCACTGTGGTATTAAGCAAACAGGGGGACGTGGGCACACGGCACACGAGTGGCTGTTTATTTCCCCTACCATTTTCCCACCCACTGGAAGCTGGCTGTGTCATCTCAGGTCATCAGCAGATACAGAGCACTGGGGAGGCCCATAGTGCCATCAGCCCGGGACAAGGCAGAATCTGGTGTTGGCTTTAACTACGGGCTATATAGGACATGGGAGGGTGACTCACAGACATTTTCTACAAAGGTCAGAAGGTCTACCCAGAAAACACTGCGCACCTGGCATTCATGTGGCTTTTCTCCCGTGTGTACCAGGTAGTGTTTCTGTAGGTGGGCGAGCTGAGTAAAGCCCTTGTTGCAAGTCTGACATTTGAAAGGCCGTTCTCCACTGTGCACTCTCAGGTGGACCTGGGAAGAAGCCACATGTGTTAGCTCTGCTCTCAAGCTGGCCCTGAGACCTAACATTTCTGCTCAAAGACTCAAGTGTTGAGGATGCAAGTATCTTAAGAAAAGCATCAAGACAGTCTCAAAAAGAAAAAATCTTCATGCTTTCAGAATGGTGCTTTTCTTAAACTAAAAGCACAAAAATCACAGGCTAGCAGGGTTTCACCTAATCCTCTAGTCCAAACCCCTAATGTTTTTGTTATTCAGAAGAAAATCAGGAGAACGGAAGTCACTTGTCCAAAGTCAAAGAGCTGGAAGTGGCAAAAGCCAGGTAGAATCCACACCCACTATTCCCAACCTGGGGCTCATACTACTGCAAATGCAATGGATGCCCCGTGGAAAGCAAGCTAAACACAAACACAAGCATGCACTCACAGCCCCTCGGGGCTGCTCTCTCTCAAGGCCTACCTTCAGATTGGAGAGCTGGCCGAAAGTCTTGGCGCAAACGTTGCATTCGTACTTGATCTTGCCGTTCTGCTTCTTCAGCGGGTAGGGAAGGGTCTTGTAGCCGGTCATGTTTCTTTTGTTTTTAATGAGATTCATGGCTTCATCGCTGCTGGGGGCTGCCATAGCTGCTGAGGTAGCTTTGGGCTGCACCACATGTTCTGCCGTGGCGGCTGTTCCCGCCGTGGGAGACCCGCTTGTGGGGCTACAGGCCTTGTCCTTCATGCTGGCGGCGGCCCCGGTAAGGGAGAAGGCACTGTGGGGCGCCGGGACAAGCACCTCCCTGGGATGCTCCGGCTGGAGCAACCTCCGGGCTCCATCTGAAGGTAGCGAGCTTGGGAGAGAAGTGGGGTTGAGCATGGGGTGGGGCAGGCTGCCCCCACCGAGGAGATTGCTGTAGACAGGGCACAGCCTCGGGAAGAGGCCGAAGTTGTTGATGCCATTCATGCTGCTCACAGCGCTCAGGCCATTACAATTCATGCCATAGGGGGGCAGGAGGAACTTGGGGTAGTGAGCGTTGTAGGAGGGGATGAAAGCTGGCGGGAGGTGGGGCAGGGGTGCGTAGCCAGGGTAAGAGCCCAAACCTTCCGTGCTGTAGGGCGCGTTCAAGTAAGCGTAGGAGTCCCGGTGCTCTTGAGAGCCGGGGCCCACAGGGGACACCGTATTTCCGGGGCTGCTGTGAGGGCTAGAGCTCTTGAGGCTTTGGTCCGGGCTGCTTCTTGCAGAGGGGCTTGGAGTGGTGGAGGACGGAATGGGGGAGCGAGTGATGTACGTGGGTCTCTCCATCCCGTAGGCCAGGGAAGCTTTCAAAAAGTCTTCCGGCAGAGGGGCCCGGATAGGGTAAACGACCCGAGGGTAGAAGGGCATTTCGGGGCTCCCATGTCTTCTAAAGTCATCGACGTCCTTTTCTGACGGGAGGGGTGAAATGTTCGAACGGTAGAGGTCCTTTCCTTTGGAGGGGTTGGAGTCCAGTTTTAGGATTTCTTTGACGCTGTGCTCTCTCTTTGGGACATTCTTTGGGCAGAGTTCATTTTTCTCAGTGCTGGGCTGCTTTAGATTGCTCTGTGTTTGTGCTGAAGTAAAGAAAACAGGGCGATTACACAGCGGGCTAGAGAGAACTGAAACAAAATGGCCAAACTTGCTCCTCCTTCTTGAGAAAACCTGAGTACCAGCTAGGGACACAATCGCCACATAGCTGGCTTCCAACGCGCTCTCATTCTAGAGGGCTCTGGGCCACTCACTCAAAAGTGCAGTTCCATTTCCTCCTCAGCAAAATGGGGACAATGGCAGCACGGACAGAACAAACAGCAGCCTTGGGTAATTCTGTTTTCATTAGTACAGACCTTATGATAGAAAATTGATGTTTAAGCTGGAGTAAAATAGCCTATGCCAGATGCAGTGGCTCAGGCCTGTAATCCCAGCACTTTGGGAGGCTGAGGCAGGCCGATCACCTGGAGAAACATGGAGAAACCTCATCTCTACTAAAAATACAAAATCAGCCAGGCGTGGTGGTGCATGCCTGTAATCCCAGCTACTTGGGAGGCCGAGGCAGAAGAATCGCTTGAACCCGGGAGGCGGAGGTTGTGGTGAGCCAAGATCGTGCCATTGCACTCTAGACTGGGCAACAAGAGTGAGAAACTCTGTCTCAAAAAAAAAAAAAAAAAAAGATAGCTTCCATTTTAATGGAGTGGAAAAATACTGGGGTGGGGACCCTGTCATAGGTTAATAAAAGTCTTTCTGATGTTCATGGTTTACCTAAAGGAAATCAGCACACCCTGAGAACTAAATGTGAAAGATTAAGACTCATTTCAAGTAATACACAGTCATCAATTTTCACCTCTACTCTTGTTGAATAAGAATTTGATAAAGCCCTGTTCAAACTGCCTATGCCAAGGAGCTTAGCGAAGTGAATGCCACCCTTCCTGGCAATGTGCAGACAGCATTTCACCAAAGCTCGGTCTGGTCTAGCCAGGATTCCAGCAGTGCTGGCCCCTGGAGTCACAAGGCGTGACAGTCACCTCTGCCAAACCACAATAGGTACTTCCTGAGCCAGTTCAATTACTTAGCGCACCCAAGAAAACAGAACAGGCTAAGAGGAAGGCACTTATTCCCAAAGATGGCACGTTATTACTTGGTAAAGATACTACTTAGGAACAGCAGCAATGAGGACAGTTCTAGACCTTCCCTGCCACAGCCAGCCTTGTGTCCTCGCCACACAATAAACGATGCCTTCAGGAAAACACCCATCTGAGCAGGGAAAACTGAAAATTCCGTGCTCAGCCTTGCCTGGAAACCAAAAGTAAAACATATGATGTTTAGTTTGAGCTCTGATTATTGGAGGGCAGTCACTCAAGTCAGGACACCTGCCTTAGGAATGCACTAAAGCCATCGGCCGCTGTCGATGTGTGGAGATGCCTTCAGAGGCAGCAAGTCTGAGGGATTGCGCTGAAGCCTTTGTGCAAATATCCTTCATCGTCTAAAAAATGTCCCTGCTTGATTAGTTGAGAAAGAACTCCAGGCTTGCTATCTGATAGGTCTAGAAATGAACTCTGTGAAACTCCAGAACTGAACCCTTCAAATGTATTCTCTAGGCTGACTGGCTCGAGGGATTCCAATTTGAGAGCCCCTTAGAGAATGTTATCTCCTGCCAGCTGTTATCAGTTCCTCCTGGGCGAGCCTGAAGCCCCAGAATAAACACAGAGAACTCTGCTATCAGGGAAGATGCTGATGGGGGGCCGTGATGGAAAGCTTGTTGAGGGAGAGGGATTTCTGAAGCCACTAAACCAAAATAAATATCTCCTTATCAGGCCAATATCGGTCTTTCAATGAGGCCCAGCAGGCAGGAAGTTCTAATTGTCACTTTTGTTTTTTAAAGCTAAAATGGTAAAGGATAAGAAAGACAACTAAGCTTGAAAACTGATAGGCAAGGCATCTCACAGCCACAGGAAGGAGTTTTATGAAGGTGAAAAAGAATGATTTGGAAACATCTATATAGGGTCAAATTCATAATGATTTTTAAAAACGATGCCACTCGAATAAAATGAAAATACAAAAAACTTTATCCTCATGACTTTGAGGCATTTTTAGGTGGATCTAAGTTTCATGTTTTTTCCAGTGGCTTTCATACTCCCTTGGTTCTATAATTTAACAAATAATAAGCATAAATTTGCAATAAGCATCAAGTTTCAGTCCATTTGTGGCACTGCCCCTCACATTTAGCCAGGCGTTCTTCTTAAGCACCTTACTATAATTTGAATATTGAACTGATATGAAACTTACGATTGGGCCAACAAAAAAGTCAGAATTTTAAACTTCCTATGCAAAATGCTTAGCCCAGTGCCCAGTATATAGTAAACTCACAATAAATGTTTGCTATCTCTAATGCCTTCGGAAAAAAAGATCGCATCTTATTCTAAAAGAACATCCAGAGTGACATGTTAGCCTCCCTAAGATGCTCTACAGGTGGAAATTAGGAAGTCCATATACAGTAAAGGTGCATTTTAAAAAATCATCCTTCAGCAGCTGAGTAATCAGTGGAGCTGGTGTCATTTCTGACTCTCCCACTCAGCAGCAGCTTGAGTTAACATGAAAAAGAAAATCAAGATCTGTTTTTGTTCTGAAATCTTAAATGGCTGTAGGCGGACGGAGTCATTTCAAGAGTGAACTGCTTCTGAAGACTCCGAATGGCTTAATTATGCCGACTCACATTTTCGATCTATAATAAGAACCCCAAGACTATAAGAAAGAACCTAGAAGTTCTGCAGTAGGCAAAACAAAGTCTCTTTTCAACTGAAACTGAGAAAGCAGATGAACATTTAGAAGTCTATAATTTGGTCAACTGTTTTCTAGATGGGTTAGTTAGATAGACAGAAAAAAAATACACCCCCCCCCCAATTTGGGAGGGGTAGGGGTTTCAAACTTATTAGTTCTTTTATTCCTTTTCCTTTGTTTTTAGAAAAATGCGTTTGTGATTTCTGGCTACTTACTTTTCTTTCCTTTGGTTTGTTGCAAATCCCTTCTTCTCCAAACTCTACCACCTGAACCATCACTGCCATTTAAGCCCTCACGAAGATTCTTGCACCACTTCTACTGTGCTTTAGGCACGGAAACCAACACAATTCATTTGGAGACACAATCTACCTATTAGGCCTGATGAAATAGTGGAAATTTTCCTGATCACAGTCTCAATCATCAGTTGCCACGCCTAAAACAACTGGTTTCACAATTGGCAGCAGGAATCTTGTTTTAATGTGACTGGTTATTGTTAACTCTCATTCTGTACTGTGAATATTGGACAATGAAATGTGCTTGAAAATGCTAAACCACCATTTAGAAAAAATTCTGCCAAAATAAAAGGGGACATACTGCATAAATAGAAAGGGATAAATAAAAGGTGTCATTTCACAGTATATATGAGAGCTGCTTCTGAACACCAAGTAGAAGCACTTGAACCTTAAAATACTGTGCAAAGTCTTTCCTTGAGGAATAAAAACGCCAGGCCTTTAAACCCTTCCCTTGATTGGCACAGGGTGCGGGAAACATGCAAAAAAGTTTCTTGGTGGTTGGTGCAAAGTCACTGGGGTAGGTAACCTCAAATGAACTGTTTAAAGAAAAGCAAAAATCAAAAGACTTTCCTCTGAATCCATGAATGATTAAACTCAAAGAATGTAAGGAGACTCTTAAGAGGAAGTGGCTCACTATGTTAAGAAAGCCAGGAGGGAGCTGTGCGCTTCTCCTGAGATGCACAGCTGGAAAATGAGTTCCCCAAAAATGCTGCTGTACCTGTGCATTTGTCTTTTGTTACTAGGTCCTCAGCACTGGGCCTGGCACACACAGATGCCAAAACAACCAAATGGCTCCTGGGAGGTTCAGCCCCAGGGATATGACAGAGTCTCCAGAGTCTCGGGGAGTGCTGAAGGGAGATGAGGGAAAAGAACTGCCACCTTTTTGGTCAGTACCTGATTAGACCCATCAAGCTGGAACTGGGGAACTGGGAGCCAGTTCTTTTCCTGAAGCTAAAGGATAACCTGTTGTGTAAGGACCCCAAACACATGTCTTAAAACGGGATCCTACGAGGGAGGTCCTGGTGCTTTTATAGCCCCAGATTTTCAGAAAACTGCAAACACAATCTTAAGGGAGATCAAGTCAAATGAAGTGTGGACTGAATACCAAATAACCATACAGCTGGATTATATATGACTAGGGTAAGTACTTGGTTTGCTCCTTGGTCCTAAAATCAAAGTCAAAATTCCAATTTATGTTAACATTGATATTTATTCCAAACGTCTCAAAGGTGAGAATGAGAACTAAAACAATTTCGCCTTCTGATAAAGCAAACGGACAGTGTATCAATAATTGGTAAACCTGGGTAAAGGGTAACTGGAAATTCCTTGTCCTTTTCTTAAAATGTTTTCTTAAGTTTGAAATGATATCAAAACAAAAAGTTACAAAAACTTCAGCATCTAGTCTTAACTTCTAAACCAAAAGGAACTAATTTTTAAAACTGCTAATAAGACTTAGTGATCTAACCAACAACACACAACCATAGTTACAGCAGAGGTTAGAATCTTATGGCAATTCTTCAATTGCTCACAGAGACCACTTGAGAATGACTAAAATGATGCAGCCCTCTGCAGAGAGGTCATGACAGCAATTTTAACCCAATAAAAGAAATAAAAGCATAGAAACCTCAGGAATTGAGAATTTGTTAAGATAAGGTGATAGGTGGCTACTTTAATACTGATCAAGAGATCAGATAGTTTTTTACTGTAAGGAAGGAAGCTAAGATATAAAATCTTTACGGTTATTCACTTAGAATAATACTGAAAAATTATGACGAAGTTTTTCTAGCAATGATCTTACAATGTTCCACATCAGATCCTAACTGTACATTCAAATGTACCTCTATAAATGTTCTGATGCAGTCTAAGTCCTGACAAACTACCACAGATGATGGCTATACCTTGCATACGCAGCATGTCTGGACCAATCCCTGCGATTCTCCCAGCTGCTTTTGGATAAATTAGAATTGGACATATATTTCTTCCTGTAACATTCTGAATTCAAAACTCAAGGTAGCTCTTCATATATATATATATATATATATTTTTTTAAATGATCAAGTTTCATAATAGTTAATAGGGACTCAAAAAATGTTTTTCCTCTTCCTAGTCCCTAGCTTAAGCCACCTACTTCATCCAACACATGACCAAGCAGTGTAATTAAACAACATGTTATTAGTTCACAGGGGCAGAACTGACATTACTGGCATTTTGAATTTTTTTTGTTCTGTAATCCACTTACTGAGATTCATCATTGTCAGCTCTCCGGGATAAGGGTAGTGAAGCCTTTCTGCAAAGTCCCGACAATACCACACAAGAAGTTCCTGGTTGGCAGGGATGGGCTTAATGGTGTAGAAGTAGATGTTCATCCCGTTCTGACACGCAGCCAGGTTTTGCTCCCGGGGAGAGTGTGCTGGATTCACATAGCGCATCCAGTTGCTTTTCTCTTCATTAAAGCCGTCAATGAAGTGGTGAAGCTCCCCTCTGGAATAGATCTGTCCAAGAGAAGACAGGCATGTAAAAGGAAGTCAGCCCCAAAGCTCCCCAGCACCTCTCAGAATAAACACAGCCAGTACCGTGTGTGATTTCTGATCCCCTACTGCCTAGTTAGAAAAAGAATCAAATCAGTTTAGCCAGAATAGTCTTGAATCAGCAGAAATCAGGACGGAAACAGGTAAGGCACACTTTGTCAGTTACCTTTTCCATTTCAGTTTTATCGTCTTTTCATGTTCGGGAAAATAACAGAAAAATGAAACACAAATGTTCATTTAAGGAGCTGCCTCAAACCGATTAACCCACCACAGAGTACTACTTTTGCTATCGCAGTGAATGGCAAATGGGCGATGCTACTGACTTCAGTTCTGATTATGCTGACTTTTAGTGCTTTGAGTCACTGGGTAGAAGACCAAGCCGGCTGACGACGTCAAACTGAGTCTCAGCTTTTTCTATGGCCTCTGTACTCGCCGTTTCCTACACCCCCGCCCAAGGCTTCAACTATGCAAACATCCTCCACCCCCAACCCTCCAAGTCCTAAAGTAACACTTGTTCATATGAATACTTGGAACCTTGCCTTTTTGTGGAAACACTGGGTGGGGCAAAGGTGAACTTCACCTGCCATAACAAAGTGAATACTGGGGCAGCAGCCAGAATCTCACAGTCTATTACTGAGAAGTCACTTTTCCTCTTGATAAACATGTCCAGACTTGCACTTTCCTTTTAATTCAAACGAGGGAAGAGGGAACCCCTTATCTGGGAGGAGGCTGGCTAAAACACCACACACAGAGCCATAGGCATGTGTTTTTGGAAAAAGAACAGGAAGAAAGTATGTTGTTCCTTAAAGGCAACGCAGAATGAAGAATTCGAAGTTTGTCCTAAAGTAATACTACTTCTGGTTAACAGATGCACTCATGATACTTGGCAAAGAGGCAGAGGAAGAAGAAAAATTAAAATGTACACTCTTACTGAAACTATAAACACACTTCTTATCCTTCCACACAGAGTTTTTTCTCTCTCCCTCTTTTTAGGAGGTACTACCTTTACTTTAGACTTTAAGAAATGCCCTTATACATATACAATCAGTCAATACCTAGTGTGATCTGTGACTTGCAGTCTCCAAGCAGTAGTAAGGCACTGTTCGTAGCAGGAATTTTGCGCTCACCGGACAGCAGGTTATTGCTTTTCCTTACTCACGTACCGACTGTGCTAGTCTACAGGTAGTTTCTGTATTTCGCTCAAACGTTATCAGAAATAAAAAGGAACTCTGTCCCTTTAACACAGGCGGTAAACACCAGAATCACTTTCTTTTAAGAGTAACTTCCTGTAAATTGTGAAGGGGGAAATACATGTGGCTTCATCAAAGCAGCTTGTGAGAGCTTTTGCGGTGTGTTTTGTTAAGAGAAAATGGAACAAGGCTGGGTGAATTCTGCTATCAAGAGGGGTTTTCAAGTTTGTTTACTCTGATGTGCAAACTTCCAGGAACATGGGGTTCCATCGCTCTTGCACTCTTCGCTGGGGCGGAAACTGCTTTCTAAAGCTACGGGTATGTTGATTCCAGTTAGCCTTCCTCGGACTGCAATTTACTGTATCCTCATTTAAAAACAGCAATGTCGATGCCGTGAAGCCACTCACACACAATAAAATACAATTACGCATACGTAAAATGAACACCGTTTCCTACCACCTTCCTGCACTTCCATATATTATCTAGAAGATTAAAATGTGCTGATTCATAGTACAGTTACAAGAAATGTCACTGGTTTCTCAACTTGAACATCCCTTCTTTGGCTGTGTAATTTGCATGAAACTTTTTCTTTCCTCACAACAGACGTTCATATTCCTGCCAGCAAAACCGGGATGTTCTACAATATCCTTTGCATGTGAAAGACTGATTCAAATAAATCCTCCCAAGGAAAGCCTTTCAGTTACTTATAGTGAATCTTTAAATGAAACAGGGAACTGGACAGTGAGGGGAGATTTTTAGGTGTTTCTTGCCTTTTCTCAAAATAATCACACATTAATGAGACTTATGCTGAATCGTCTTAATTCAGACCTTTAACTCCAAGAACTATGCACCTTTATGGCTCACTTCTGAGAAGACTTTATTGACAATAAAGGCAAAAATGCACTCATGCTTTCACCATTATAAGTCAGGTGAGTAATGTATTTTAAGCAGGAATAATTATTAAATAAAAATTGCGAGCACATGATTCTTAGTGAATCTGTAACCACCCTCTTTTGCTTGGGAAATAGTAAGATACATTTCTAAAAATGCAAAGCTTCCTGGATTAAGAATATTGTTTCTTAGGAATAGCTTCTTGCCCGAACAATAATTGTTCTAGGCAAAAATACCAGCTAAAGCAAGCATAGCAATTTTAGTTATCATGCAGCTGTTTCTTTTTAAAGAATTCAAATAATGTACATTTCATGTAAGTATACACAAAAACGCTTACTAAATTTAAATAACCATATCTTTATCTTCTGAGGAAATGAAATATCCCCGAGACATCTATGGGAAGAAGGAAAGCAATCTGTCTTTTTTCTGTTCACTGCTAATCCAGTCTTTTATCCAAGGATTCCATCTAATTAGTTCACCTCTGGGGGCCTTTCTAACCCTAATCTAGCAAAGGAAATTGTACTGGCTAGATCTTTTGGTTGGATTCTATAGGAAGGCTCATCATCTTGCATGACTGTTAAGCATTTTCCTTATGCTATAAGATAATTAACCTATTGTCAAATGGAATCGTTTACGGTGCACATGTATTTAAATAGGACTAGTTCTGTGGTCCTCCATTCCCCTCAACCCATCTTCCAGCTCTCCTTTCTTAATGGCATTTACTTTTAAGGTAATTCATTTGTGTCATTCCTGGCTGGGCGTGGTGGCTCTTGCCTGTAATTCCAGCACTATGGGAGGCCGAGGCGGGCGGATCACGAGGTCAAGAGATGGAGATCATCATGGCCA
>NC_045438.1:66079364-66279948 GCF_002776525.5 Piliocolobus tephrosceles
GGCGCGGTGGCTCAAGCCTGTAATCCCAGCACTTTGGGAGGCTGAGAAGGGCGGATCACGAGGTCAGGAGATCAAGACCATCCTGGCTAATACGGTGAAACCCCGTCTCTACTAAAAAATACAAAAAACTAGCCGGGCGCCTGTAGTCCCAGCTACTCGGGAGGCTGAGGCAGGAGAATGGCGTAAACCCGGGAGGCGGAGCTTGCAGTGAGCTGAGATCCGGCCACTGCACTCCAGCCTGGGCGACAGAGCAAGACTCCGTCTCAAAAAAAAAAAAAGATAATTCATTTGTGATAACTCTTCCATTCAATTAAAGTCAGCAAGAAATCAAAAAGGGGTGAAATCTAAGGCTTGGTGACTCATTACTACTTCCTTGCAGAGAAATGCAAATGAACCTATCCTTAAAGCAAGCAACAAACTGTTTCCTTTCATTACAAAGCTCTAATGAATTGCAAAAATCAAGATTCACATGTAGCCCATATCTCCATCACTAACCACCTACAGGCCAAACATTTAATCGGTTTCATCACATTTGTTCAGAATTCCCTGTGTCTATGGGGATGCTGGATACTTATGGGTGAGCCCCAGCATTTCTCAGCACAGGATGAGAAAGGAGGTGAGCCAACCAGCTCTTTTAGCTCCATTTTTTTCCTAACATTTAATGGATCTGAAGAAATTTCCCTTACTTACCCTCCAAAAATATTTCCTGTTGGCGTTCTTGGGAACTGTGTCATTGGTGTAGATTTCACCTATTAGGGGTCCAAAACGTGTGCCCTTTGGTATGTATTCTTTACTCATCACTCCAATAACCTAAACAGGAAAAAACACAGGAAACAATTACTTTAACTGTAAAATGTTAACCAATCTTTCAATTAAATAAATTGGACTGTCAAGTGGTAATACAACTAACAATGATAAAATTTTGAGAAGTAGAACAGACATTAATAATGCCTACATAATTAACAAGTTTCACCATAGGAGACCATCTTTTAAAGTCTGAGATCATAAGCAAATACTCAACCAAGCATTAAAACGGTCTAGGGGATTACTGTCTGATAATAAAGGATCCTTTATTTTTATCATGACTTTTTATACTAGAACAGAGAAGACAGCCATGCTCTTTTAGAATGAGAGTAAGACACTGCAGAATTAGATGGTCAAGATTAGACCATTTCAGCCTGTTTCTAGTTTCCTATTTCTCATTCTCCCTCAAACCATAAGCATAGTGTGCTTGAGGGGAATAAAATAGTTTTGACCTCAGAAACCAAAATAGTGTTCTTTGGTTGTTCCATAACAGCCTAAGGAACCAGAAACCAAATGTATTATGCTTTTTTCATTCCAGATGAGGTTTGTGTGTGTGTTTGTGTGTGTTTTCATAGCTTGCATATTCTCTTTAATAAGGGATCTTTCAAGTAACTTTGTTCTTCTCTGGTCTTCTACTTTGTTCTTCACGAGTCTTCTACTCAAGAGTGGTCATAGGCCCTCGTGTGTGTGTGTGTGTGTGTGTGTGTGTGTTTTAAAGACAAGGTCTCCCTCTGTCACCCAGGCTGGAATGCAGTGACTTGATCTTAGCTCACTGCAGCCTAGACCTCCCGGGATCAAGCGATCCTCCCACCTCAGCCTCCTGAGTAGCTGGGACTACAGGCATGCACCATCACACCCAGCTAATTTTTGTTGTTGTTGTTGAGAAGGGGTCCCACCATGTTGCCCAAACTTGTCTCAAACTCCTAGACTCAAGCGATACTCCCACCTTGGCCTCTCAAAGTGCTGAGATTACAGGCTGAGCCACCACGCCTGGCCAAAAGCCCTCCTTTGAAACTGAGTTTATACTGAGGAAAGCTGCAGGTTCTAAGATCTGAGGAAATGACCTCAGACTGGATGCATCACATATTTTAACTTTGTAGGGCCTTGCTAAAGAAGCATGTTAACTATACCAGTTCCTCCTTAATAATACATTTCTCTTTGAGAGGGTAGAAAAATCACCAACCATGAATCAGGAAGCAATTCGTCACTATTCAATAGAACTCCTCTGCGAGCAGTCCTTTACAACAGTTTGCAGTCACAGTTTTGTTTTGGTTTTTATTCTCTCGCTTTCCTATTTTTATTTTCTTCTCATTCAAGACAGCCTACCAATCACTTGACTGAATTCTTTACTAAAATGGACCAAGGAGGAGGGAGTGGTAATAGATAATGTTTATTTTCCAGTTTTTATATCCCCAGTAGCTCCTGTGCATTCATGTATCTGAAATGGTAGACTCAAATATGTGACTCTATCAATGCACACAGATTGTTCGCAGTGGAATCTACTATTTTGGTTAAAATATACACCAGTTCCTCATTAATAATTTCAACCTCTATTTAAATAGATATGGCACACCTACATGCCTGTGACAGACTAGCTTTTCTCATTTAAGTGTCTTATCAGCCAATGATTTTTTTTTTCTGAAACAATTTAGTATTCAATATACAAATCAATGAAGCATACTCAGACTGGAAAGAGAAAAAAAGAAAATTTTCCTACAGCTAACACAAGTTGAAACAAGAGTGTTATTTTTGGTCCTTTATGAATTTCTGTCAGAGAGCTGAAAAAAGCAGATGTTCATTTCATCCTCCTCCTCTGCCTTCATTTACATCTATCTGCCCTTTTAATCACCGTTTGTCATTATTGGTATTTGTTGGCAGTAAAACTACTGGGGACAAGAGTATCTCAGAGCAGTCTTGAGATATAAATATATATATTTAAAGCTTTAGTAGACTTATTCAGAGGCTCATTGTTTTGGACATATTATTGAATCTAATTAATTTGGAAAATTCATGGAATTGAATTCTATGACATGCAAATCATTTGACATTCATATTTCAGTGATTATTCCGTAATATCAGAATGACAAACAGGAAAAACAAATCATGCCATTTGTTGGTGAGCCAATAATTAGCAGTTGATATTTTCAACATATCAACTTTACAGCAGTAATTTTAAGAAAGGCACTCAACTGGTTCATCAACTTTGTTTTAAATTATAGTCTCTGACAGATGATGTCTTGGGAGTCACAGCTTGATTACCAACAAGGAGCACTACACTGAGGTCGTGGTTCTTCTTCCAAATTGCCATTCTTTTACAGGATGGGCCTCTAGGTTTTCAGTCATCAATCTTACACACATTTTCTTGTGCCCAAAAAGAAGTCAGCTAGAAAGCATAAGCTACCCAATACCTTTTTGAGCACCATTATGGACTCGTCACTAGTGAGCTATAAAGCAGCACCGGAAGTAGCTCTTGCCATCTCTAACCTTACAAATACAATTCAACAGGCCAGACAGGAACAATTAAAAAGAAAGGTTCTGTAGTGGAAGAGAGGTCTACAATAATCCTCAAACTCCAGACAAATTAAAGAGCTTCAATATTAGGTTATCATTAGGAAAGGGACAGAGCCCTAATATTTTAAATTTCAATTACATACAGTGCTATAGGGCACATAGAAACTCACAGCTATAGATAGATACAAAATCATAAAATTTCAAAACTGGAAGGTGCTTACAAACCACCTATATCCATTCTAAGTCTAGCGTTCTCATACACAACAAACATCTTCATCTCAAATGCACGTCTGAGACATTATTCACAGACGCCATAAAAGCTGAAACTCTAAGACTATTGTGCTTGCCCAGGTAACTTTGGAGGGGGAATAGGAATCAGGACTGTTTTTAAAGGGAAGTGAAAAACCAAGTACTAAGTCTCCCTCTGGTCTTAGAAAGATCCAGAATGTACATCTTAGACTACCCATCTCCCTGACCCATAGTTTGTAACAGTCTGTCTTTGAACCAAGCAAATATTAAGGAGGAACCTGGTATGTGCCTTAAACTTCATAGTGCTAAAAAGACAAAGAATGTGTTCACCTAACTCAGGAAGGAAACTTCACTGGAACTGACCAGGGTCCTAAAGAATTACTGCTGGGGACGGGCGGTTGTGTGCCTTCTATAAACGAACAGCGAGAGGACACTGGGCTTCAACACCTCCCTGCTTCACCTGCTCCTACAGAAGCTCTTTATGTGCAGTGCAGACCCCTCCACCACTTGAGCAGATTTGTCTCTGTCCGTGGTCTCAGTTACAGAACACACCCTGCCGTCCACAGCTTCCGGACAAAACACAGGGCTTCTTTTCAGTTTTACACAATGAAGGAGATTTTACAGTTTAGGATGGGTTGAGTTGCAGTGCTTAATGGAAGTCTGATAACAAGAGCAATATAGGTGTTTTTTTTTTTCCTGCAAATTCCTTTTTTAGAGTATGCAAATAGACACACACAGCAGTGGGTTTGAAGCAGAAACAGTATCCAAGTCTAAATGTCATCTGATCATCCTCTCCCCAAATTACATTAAGATCATTTAAATTACTAGCTATCTCTTTTCCCTCCCTGAATTCCACTCTGTAAGAATGACACGTTAGATTATAATTCTCTTTTGACCCTATGAATGTTTGTCTTGAGAGGATTGGAACTCAGTAGTGACCAAGACCTTCAGCCTGCAATCACCACATTTTTATTTTATTTTATTTATTTAGAAACAGGGTTTCGCTCTTGTTGCCTGGGCTGGAATGCAATGGCATGATCTCAGCTCACTCCACCTCCCACGTTCAAGTGATTCTCCTACTTCAGCCTCCCAGGTAGCTGGGATTACAGGCGCCTGCCACCATGCTCGGCTGATTTTTGTATTTTTATAGTAGAGATTGGGTTTCACCATGTTGGCTAGACTGGTCTTGAACTTCTGACCTCAGGTGATCTGCCCTCCTCAGCCTCCCAAAGTGCTGGGATTACAGGCATGAGCCACCACACCCGGCAATCACCCCATTTTTAAAAGGAGTGAAGTGAACAAAGTTGTTTGGAGAAGGTTTCCTTCTTCATTATCTTTTTATTAAAGGAAACATGGTGATGCCTTGGTACATCATTTCTCAAATAAAAGGCAGTATGAAGAGGGAATTGCATGTTATGGTTAGATACTTTTTACAGATGGCTTGAGTTAATAATGGACTTCGATCAGAATGGACACCAAGGGAGTCCTCACGATCTGTCTGATGTTTATCAGCCACAATACAGGGAGGTTAGACTCAAAGAGCCACGGTGCCTCTTGAGTGCCAGCAGTCTCAACCGAGGGCAGAAACTCTACAGGGCAACGCTTCTGAAATATAAATGCTTGAACTGATTTTTCTGTAGTCAAGTAGTCATAAGAGATTATTTCAGGAGGACATGGGGAAAACCCCCATAAAAGAATAACCCATCAGTTTAAAACATTTTCAAAGTTTTGAATAGTAGGTCTATATTTGATTTTAGTTCTGGAAATAGGAAGTAAGAACAGTTTCATTAAAGGTGCTGAATGATTCTAAGCCCAATCTAAAAATGAGGGTCTAGATCAGAAATATGATTTGTATGTTTTGTTTTAACCAAAAAAAAAAAAAAAAAAAGGTGCTGACACATTGTACAAATTCATAATGAAAAATGGTCTTGTAAAAAAAAAATTCCCCAGTATGTCAGCACAATAGTACATATTGTAACATCTTTTGCTATTTAAATGAAAACATTTAAAGAAGGGCAAGATTAATAAGTCAGATAAAAAGTACATATAGAAAGACTCTTCCTATTTCAATGGCTCATGGAACTTAAAGAACTAACTGAATATAGATAATGTAAACATTTCATCAGTCCTTAATGTTGCTGTCCCGGAACTGGTTTGCAGCTATCCTACCCTTAATGGCTCAACTCCACCATCCTCTTTCACCTTCTAAAGGGAGCTGTCCTTTCCCAAAGTTCAAAAACAAAGGAGAGAAACAGTAAAACAGGTACAAATTCCAGAGTAAGCTTAAGACAGTATTACATTCAAGCTTACTCCTTGCTTGACTTTATGATTAGAGTTTAAAGATATACTATCCTCTATTCAAGTGCTTCAGTTAAATGCAAGATAGGGAAATAGGATAAGAGAACCCTGACCTCTTAGGTTAGTTTCAAAGGACCCTCTTCAGGAACACAGGCACTGTCTGTTTTTTGGTTGCTTAATATATTGAAATAGGAAGTTATACATTCAGAGGGGAAAAAAAAAAAAACAAAATAGGTTAAGGATTGGTCTGAAATATGTTAAGATGATAACTAAAACCACAGTGACACCAAGAGGGGCCAGTGTAGCATAATCGAGAAGCACTCATTGGAGAAGTCAGAAGAACTTTGCTTCAAGTCCCAGGGCTGGCTTTGCCTATATGCCTTTGGGTAAGTGACTATCTTTCTGAACCTTGAACTAAAATGATCTAAGAGCATTACTTGACTTAGCTATGATTTTAAAGAAGAATGATGGAAACTGAAAAACTTAAGCTAAGAGCTGAACTAAGGATAAGAACATTATAGAATTAAAAGGCAAAGATGATCCACAGAATGGAAATTTTTATTTCAGTCCCAAAGGGCTGGACAGGGCAACACGGCACAAATGAATCTTGGGAACAGACCAATATTTGGTCGAACTTGATATAGGGAAAAAACACACTACACTGTTTAAAGCCATCGTCAAACTTTATATACCCAAACAAATTCTACATTCATTCCAAGGCCACATATTGAGAGACTTTCTATTAAGAAGAGCATTACTTTTAGGAAGAGGTATAATTAAGGCTGACCTCTGGGGTTAAATTTTTTGGTAACATTCACGTACAACTAGAATTTAAATTTTATTTTTTATAAAATCTGCCTCCACCCAGTAGCGGGGGAAAAAAGAAAGACTGAGCATCGTGGCTCTATTTAATTTTAGACAGCTGTGTCTCCCCCTCACCAAAAACACTGGACTCAGACACACAAACAGGAAAGAGACAAAGAGTTTCCCAGTCTCCCGGATTCCTTCAAATAATGCTCCTTAGGGAAGGGGGAAAGTGAATTGATATGGCTATAAGGAATAGTCCCAGTAGCAAATTCTGGATTCCTAGGGCCAATCATCCCCTTTCCCTACTTTCTGAAGGAAGTAATAGAACTGACAGTGCTCTGTGCTCATGGTGGTATGGGGAGCCTGCTGAGGGGTCATTTCATCCAACTCAGCCCAGGAGTAGACTAGTAAGTGCAGCTACAGTAAGCCAAATTCTGAAAACAAGAGGTGGTTCTGCAAGTTATTTCACAGCTGAACAGCACGACTAGCTATAAGCTTTATATAAAGGTAAACACACATCAGTTGCTCATTCCAAGTTTGGGTTTTCATCCCCTTTGAAACAACAAAGAGTGTACCCACTTCAGAGGCCAATAAGGAATTGGCCTGTCAGCCCAGCCCCAGCAAAGGAGCTGCTGCAGATAAACACTGGTTAGCTCTGAAGTCATCCGGACAGAGGACACTTTTACATGACCCCCTTTCTCGGCTTATACCATCACTTCACTTCATAAACACGTCAAAGTTTTGAGAATAATTTTAGAAACCCAGCTAATAAAGCTGGCTCGTTAAAAAGAATAAAGCCAACTAATTACCAAAGACAGACAAAAGAATCATTAAAACTGTTTTTTCTAAGAAAATGTTTTCTCCCTTAAGAGATTATACAACAGGGGGGCACTAGGGCCAGTGGGCCCAGAGCTTTCTTGAAGTTCACTGACAATTTCACCCACCCTATGCTGCAAGTTGCTTTTCTGAGACGTGTCAATTTGCCAAAATATTTAACTGTTTACTAATTAGTATGGAACAGTTGAAGGCTGGAGGAAATAAGAAGGAAATGGTTTAGGGAAAGAGAAAGCAGTGCAAGAATTGAATCAAGCAATCAATTATTTACTGATACTTACAGATTCTCAGAGGTTTTCAGAGATAATACAAGGCCTCAAGGGTTAGTAGGGAGATTTGGCGCCAGTCCCCACTCTTCTTCGTCAATAAACCAGAGGCTTACCTCTCTGCTGTTGGTGGCATACTTGAAAAGCAGATTCCTTGGTAAGGATGCCTCCGCCTGAACCGAAGTCCCGCCATCAGCACCAGAATCCCAGGGCTGGTCGTTCACAATGTATGTACACTTCTCTTCAAACTCAGCCTCTGTCCACAGAGTCATATCCGCATCCTCCATGTCCATTTTCATGGTCCCCTTGGTCCCCTCTGCCAATCCCTGAAACCTCACAGCGCTGGAGCTACACTTGGGGGCAGCCTGGAAGAGAAGGGAAAGGCCTTTAATCCCCATTGTCCCGCCGTTCCTGTGGCTCCCTCTGAGAGGCTATGACTAATACAGTAGTCTGAAGACTTTAAAAGCAGATGCAGAGTGCTTGGTACAGTTGAGTAAGAGCCAAAAAGCTGTATAAAGTAAACTGCCTTGAAAAGAAGCAAGGTTTTAAAATGCTACTCTAAAAAAAAAGAATGTGGCAACCTCACTGTGGGGAAAAGGAAAAAGAAAATCACCTCTGAACAATCCCTGGCTTTACCTCTCACGGCAGAAAAATGTTCTGGGCACAGTTCAGTGTCCCAGAATGCCTGGGGTCATGGCCGCCAGACCCTCGACACTGTGGAAAAGCTGCCTCAGAAAAGTGTCACAAACAAGGAGAGGAAGAGGAAGGAGCTCTGTCTGCCTCTGAATGAAGCTAAAAATGGAAAGCGCGTGTGGTGCAGGAGCGGAACCCAGCCTGCCTTTTCCAAATGGGGAAGACTGAACTTTCCCACCAGCTCCCAACGCAAAACAACTTTCAAAACAACTGCCTCCTCCCTCTGCTGCGAGCTCTCTTTCATCCTCTCACATGGAAGACTGAAAAGGGTTGCATCCTGCCAGCATCACTGAGCTACGGCCTCTTAGAAATCACTTGGACCACAGGAAAAATGGGTGGTCCCCCATTTTTCCACCCAGGAGGAAAAATGGGTGAAGGGGAAAACAGACTGCAGTGTCTTCTGACTTGCAAGCATCTCACACCAAATTGAAAAGGCAAAAACAAAACCTAAAACTGCTCAATAAAATTCCCTGGAGAGAATTCCTTTAGGAGCCCTCAGCTACAAATAGCACTTTCCATTTAAATCTGAAAGTGTATGAATTCCCAGAAGTCACTGATGTACTACAGTTTACTGTAACTAAAGTAATAACAAATTTAGAAGACTTGGAGGACAAGCTCTGCTTCCACTTGTACATTGATGAGGATATTCCCCCCAATCCTCCCTCACACTCAGAAAAGTGTTTTCCAAAGGCAAAAAAAGGTAAACAACTTCTGTAAGGGCTTTCTCATATAGAGGTGTTTGATAAAAATGAGGAATATGGGTATCATTTCCATGTAAGAATGTGTACTTGTTAAAATGTAAACATAACATTCTGTGGAGGTCCTTCAAGGAGGTTTTTACATTCTTCCACTTCTCTAAATAGGATGCTCTCAAAAAAAAAAAAGTTGGATGCAAAGCTGTTTTTCCCTGTTATGATTTAAGCAAACCTGCTTATTTTTAGTTAGTTCCAACATGTACAGCCATGATGCCAAATACATGTAAAAAAAAAAATAAAATTGAAAACTTCAGCCAACCCGGAATAGTTTGACGAGTGTGAGCTGGAACCACTACTGAAATTTCAATGAATTGGCAATTATGTCTAGAATTGAAAGGGTTAATGATTCATAAGGAAAGTCTCACAAATGTTTGACAGCACTAAGTGCACTAAAGCAGAAGCATGTTTCTACTGCGACATTAGCAAAAATAATAATAATAATAATAAAGGAAAAGAAAAGAAAGTTTTCAGGTCAATTTCAGAATTAAAAAAAAATTCAACTTCCTTACCAAGCTCGTACCCACACGTTTATCCAAGCAAATATCCAACATCTGAGAAAAGTCTCGCTCATCTCTACCCAGTCCACATTCTCCCCGCGTCCCCCGCCGGGCTGAGCCGTACAGACGCGCACCTCGGCGGTCCCTCCTCGCTTCGTTCGGCCGCCTGGGCGCCCGCGTCCCAGCTCCGGGCGGACAGGTGCCGCGCTCGCTGCTCTTGCCTCTCCGCAACACTGGAGGGCCGAGTGTCACGGCAGCACTTTGTCTGTGTTAACCGTCTGGCTTCCCCTCCCTGCTTAAGATTTCCTTAGCCACTCGGCTGCGCGAAGTGGGGGCGTGGCCAACGTGGCCAACACCACCACCTGGCCGAGCCCAGGGCTTTCCCCCAGATTGCGAGCACAGCCGCCGAGAGCTTCCTCTCTTCACATGTGTATTTCAACATTGACTTGGAATCTTCTTACTTCCCTTTGAAGGCACTTAACCTCAACGCTTACTTGGGCTCTATTGTATTCTAAACACTCCAGATCGCCCTCCTTCCTGGCGCGGCAGAATTAGGGGGCGCACGTTCCTTAAATTAAGAATACTTAAAATTTGACTACACATTTTGTAATTTCTCAGCTCAATTCCCCAGGTACAAAAGACGTAACCCTTACTTCAAAAGAGCAGGTTAAACTGTTTTTGCAGCTAATGTAATACAGTGGAGCTGTCTGGTCCTCAAGCTGTTGTGTACGTAACGCACGTTTCCCCGCCCCCCGCCCCAAAAGTTGTAACATTTCATTTCTCCTGCTAACGTTCAAACTTGGCAGAACGAACTTTCCTCTTTTAACTATTTAGTAAATAGGGAAATAGGAAAAAGTTATAATTCTGCATATTAATGTTTGTTTTCCTTTCCTCTCCTCCCAGAACCCACCGGCTGACTTCCCAGGAGTGTAAGTAAAATGTAGAGCATTAGTCGTTTCACAGTTCAGAGGAATATTGAACTGATCACTGCAAGTGGAAAGCGGTTGGAGGCAGTAATTAGTGGGGCTTATTCTGAGCCCCGGCCAGCTTTTCCTCCAGCCCGGTCAGTCCTCTGTTGAAGGAAGGACATCCTGTGATGATGGCATACAATGTCCTGTTTGTTTATTATTAAGAGCGTGGACCTTGCATTCCTGCTTCTCATTACAAAACAAACCAGATGCTTTACTTCCTTCAATGGTCTTGTGCCTTCAGCAAGGAATCCTTTAATTCAGAGAAACAATGTTTATAGCAAACACCCCATTTCAATTATTATTTAGATCATTGAAATCCAGGTCTTCCATTTTTCCTGCTTGCCTTACCATAGGTAGGTTTGTTTTTTTTTTTTTTAATCATCTCTCCTTCGAACTTAGACTGCAATGTCTTTTCTAACATTTTAAATACACGTGTGCACACACACCCACACACACACACACCCACAAACACACACCCAGTTCCAACCTAATGATACCAACTTAGTCATACAATGAAATGGACATCTGAGTATTTGTTTACAGGAAGAAATGAAACAAAGTAAAACAAAAGCCCAACTAAATCCTAAGAATGTCTGTTTATTTTTAAAATTTCTTTCCTCACTTTTAGAAAACTTTTCTAGAATTTTTTTTAGGGGAGAGAGGCAGAAGCAAAAGATTACTTGCCAGGAAATGGTGTCTAAAGTCTTGCTGCAATCTCTCTCTCAGTACAGAACAATTAAATTCCCACTAGGGGACATGATTAGCACACACTCCCTGCTCCCTGCTTGGCCCACCTGTGATTTCATGTTATGCCAGAGGGGACGCTAGCACCAAGACGAAGCAGGACTTTTAGAAGGCAGATCTGCTAGGGGTGGAAAACTGAATGAACAATTCCTAAGAGTCCTCAGAAAACTCCAAGCTGATAATTAAACAAAAGAGATCCAGCCTGCTCAAGAGGGTTTATTAACTGATGCTGAGTCAGCACCACAATGGACAGAAAAACAATGTAGTCATACTGAAGGCTGGCCTGCTGTTCAAACAGTCTCACTTGCAGATGTTAAAGAGTATTTCACTTCCCTTTTAGAATCAAACTCTGCTCTTAGGCCACACGCACCATCATGCAACTGCTGGTGAGTCAACCAAGATAGAGTAAGGGAATAGGTAAAAAGTTGTGTATTTGAGGTGGGAAGAAGGCTATTTTAAGCCAAATATTTGCTTTAATGACTGGAAGATGCCAGTGAATCAACTCGCTGTTAATTAATATCAGCCTGCACTCACCTTCAGAGGTGGTGAAATGGGCTTGAGTCTAGGGAGGACGCAGACTTCAAATACCAGTGTGGGGCTTAGCCAGGCAACCCTAAAATTAGTTCCAGGTGTCCCAGCTGAGCTGGACAAGGCCACGGGTAGAACTTCCAGGAAAGTAAATTTTCAGACACAGAGTGTTGGAATGTAAAATCCTTCACATGTTTGCTTCTTGTCTCAAAGTGACTGGGGAAAAAAACCTCCAAACCAACTTTTTGACTATGGCTATAGTAGTCAAGGAAGGATAGTATCATCATTTAAAATGAAAGATACTAAAAAGGAAGAAGAAATAAAAGAAAGGAAGCTTGCTCCATAATAGGAAAAAACATGTCCCCATTGTAATATTTAGGTATTGTCCAGCACAAAATCATTAAGGGGGAATAAAAGGGACTGACCTCTGAACCTCACTCGGTCCTCCCAGAAGGCCTGAGCCGTGTACCTTTTTAGTGCTGACTAAAGCTGGGAGACCCTGGCAGCAGTACAGCTGTGCAGAGAGAGCTATCAGAGGCTGCCACTGTCTGGAATCTTATGTCTCAAAGGGTTTGTTTCTAAGTAATAACTTGGTGCGTTTTTAGTCACTATATTATTTCCCCCCAAGTTAGAACACCGAAAAGAACCTCAGTTATCTTTATTAATCAGCATTTCTGAGGCAGAGCTCTCTCATTAAAAGTGTTCACAATGGCAGCAAATCATGAATGAGCCAAATAGTTCTGTTCTCAGAAATCCTCATCTATTCCCGTGGATGGCATCATCACAACAATTCCACCAGCCAATTTTAATTCGGTTTCAGCTATGGGCCAGTTTTTTTCCTCTCCCTGTTCCTGGGTGGACTGGGAATTGCAAGGTAGGCAGCCAGATGACTCTATAGGGAAAAGACTATGGTAGAATGAAGGGAAATTGAGTACCAAATCTGGAGACCTGAACTCCACCTTGGGGAAAATTTTTTTTTTTTCCTAAGGAAAGGAATTTTTTTTCTCCTAAAGTAAAAAAAAATGGGATGAAATGTACCCAAGATGAAACATGTTTTCATTTTCTCATTCAACTCCTGCCATACCCAAACAAGGTCAATGACAGGCTAACCACATCAAGAGAATAACGCCCCCACCACCCTCTTCTTCCTACTCCCTCCCCACCCACCCACCCTCACCCCCCACACCCATTTCCCGCTTCCTGTAAGTTAGGCATCTTCATGCTGGTAAACATTTGGGGACCAACTGTAAGCCTGAGCCTGAGAGAGGGGCACTGAGGCTTTGAAGCCCTCCCACATGTCTCAAAGCCAGGCTGAGAACTAGAGGGATGCTTGGTTTTTAAACTTTAACAGCCTTTTCAACTCAAATCACTGGGCTTGGCCTTCTGGCTGCCTTCCTTTTAAAAGCCGGACAAGAAGAGCGAGTATGTGTGTATGAGTGAGAGAGAATATGTGTATGACACATGCTATGTTACAATGCAGTCTGTGTGTGTCATTGGTGTGATATGTGTATGATATGTTTCGATGATGAGTTGAATCAATTTAAAAATAGCACAAGCTTCCTTCTCATGACACAGCTCACCTCCCAAAAACTTCTGACAAACATATTCAGGGCCTAAATATTGGGATGGTGACCTTCGGGGGCTGTTGGATGTTTTGGAATGAGGTCAATGTTTTGACTTCCTACATAAGGGAAACAAAAATTAAGTAAATTCAAGAACCCAAGCAGAGCTCCCTTCCCTCCCTAGGAATGAAGCTCTAAGTGTTCTCCTGAGGACTTTACAAAACCCACAGGATGTCCTAGGTCTCAGAGTATTTAAAGAACTACCTGTATCATTACATCTAAGCATTAGTATCTTTTTTAGCCTCCCTTCAGAAAGACAGTTGTATTCTCATCTAATCATTTATATATGGTTTTAAAATTATGTTTTAAACTATTCCTTTAGTTCAGCATCTACCAACTTATAAATGATAATAGTAATACTAATCATTTCCATATGACTCGTGGGGAAACGAAGGTTTGGGGTTTCCAATATTTGCTTTCCCTTCTAATTATGTTTTTTATCATAGTGAATATTCAGACAGAAGAATTTTAATTTCTGATAAGTCTGTGGGAAAGAACAGGGGAAGGAAGATTATTTCAGAACCCAGAAGACACTTCCTAACCTTACAGTTGGTGGGAAAAAAGGAATAATCCTAAAATTAAACTAACCGAAGGCAAAACCTGAACTGTTAACAAGGGAGAAAAAGAGCAACAAGAAACGTGTCCACTCTGAAACTCATCTCTTCTCTTTATTTGGAGAACAGGAAGAGTAGCTTCCACAGAGCAAGACTGTGGGTCAAATGTTTGCTTCTCTCACCTTTCAGCGGGAGGAGAAGCCATTCTGGAAGAGGGGAGGACTCAAGGTGGAAATAAAGGGAATGTCACCAAGAATAAGATTAGGAAAGGACCAGTTGGCTTAAAAATGAAGGTGAAAGGCTTCTCTGGAGGATGAGCAGGAACAGCAGCAGAAGACCCAGTGCAGGGAGGAGCAGTCCCCTTGGAACAGGAAAAAGGACCCTACGGTTGTACCTGCCACCATGTGCTTCCCTGAAATCACAGAATATTAACCAAAGGACGCAGGTGGTCTTGTCTAAAATGGGACTGACAATTTCTTCTCATCCTTTCTAAGGGAAGATCAAGACTGTAGAGGCTTGATTTTTTTCATGCCAAGGTAAGTTAGGATAGAAGAGACAGCATCATCAAGGTTAATAGTGAAATCATTTGACCACCCCCAGCCCCCAACTCCCATTCTGCTCCAAAGGGGATTTAGTATCCAATCTAAGTCGAAGACCATATATCCCCTCCAACACTTCATTTTCCTGCTGAGGAAACTGAGGACCAGAGGTCAGGAAGCAGAAAGGGCATCTCTCCCAGACTCTTTTTTTGGTAATTGGATCTTACATACAACTGTGAACCTAGGAAATGCCAGCCCACAGGCAGGGCTGCAGCTCAGGGAGCAAAACCAGAACTTGGCTCTCAGATTTCCAGCCAAGCTCAGGGTTCTATATTGGATCCTAAGCACCTACTGGACCTAAGGTACACATGGGTTTGAAAAGGAGGAGGGGGCTGCGCTTATTGGAGAACCTTTTAAATGTTAAACCGGTGGTGACACCAGAAGAAATTCAACCCGCCTAAACCGAATTCAGTGCCAGAGTTTGGAAGAAGACGTGACTGTCCTTCACCTCTACCCACCTGAGAGGTGGACAGGAAAGAGAAGGCAAAGGTAAGACAGTAACAAACCTCATTTAATAGATACCGTATCTTTTGAACAACTCTCTAATGTTGACTAAGGAAAAGCTGGAAAAACTTTTAACATGAAGATAGCCTGGAGATCCAGAAGCCATTGGCTCTGACTTATCTGTTCTCCATCTACAGCCCATTGTTTCCTCCAAGCATGCACCCCGGGGAAGCAGGGCAAAGGAGTTAATGTTCAATAGGCATCCGCTCCCTTAAGGTGCACCTCTGGGGGACTGAAGGGCAACCCTGCCTTACCCTAGAATGGGACCAAACACAGGGAAGGAGCGGTTTGGTGCTTTTCAGGCAGGATCCCCACAGCTCCTTTTAAGAGAACAGGCACTGCCTTTAGCAGAGATAATCCCACAATGGATGCCCATTAAAAGTATTAGGATGTGTACTGCCACCATGATCCCTGGGAGGAGAGCTCTGTCCTGACAATAGACAATTAAAGCTGATAAATCCAAGCTACTTGTTGCTGTTCTAATTCCTTCTAATTGTATGCTACTTGTGCCTGGCTCTCGCATTCAGGGATGAAGCAAGCTACTCTAATCTCCAAAGTGCCTGACCTACTTCCTACAGAATCTTTTCAGCATTCTTTTCTTCCCATCTGGACCTTTTCTCCTCTTTTCCTTCTCCCTTCTTCCTCATAGATTGAGGGGAGGAGAAGGAAGGACGCTGGGGGCTGGGTGGGGAGCGTGGAACAGAAGGTTGAGTCCAAATCAATGACTCTGGGGCCTCAGACAGTTCACTAATCGGTTAACAGCTAATCATGCTCACGGGCACATCAGTGATTAAACTGCACTTTGCATTAGGCTCAACAAGTGGCACGAGGCACACTTAGGCTCCAACTGCTAGATCACTGCTAGCTGCCAAATCTGCATGTGCTTATGTGTGGGGAGTGCATGCCTCACTGATTCATTTGTAGCTGACATCTCACTAATTACGCTGCCACCACAAGCTAGGTAGAGTAAAGCCTTCATTCTCACCCAACACCCCAAAGGATGTAATTCTGTCTAAACAACAGAGCTTTAAATGCCAGTTTGGTGCCTGCCTGCATGTGCTCTCTTTCCAGAATCTCCTAGAATGCATGAAAGGAGCAAAATCATCTTTGCAATTCAATCTTGGCCCCTGGGTGTATTTTTAAAGCTGAAAAATCTTTATAGAGCTATCTCTTCCTACTCTTCCTTGCTCAATAGCCTAAAGAGTGGTTAATAATCTGTGCTTTTAAAATACAATACTGGAATTAACAATTCCAACCATCATGAATCACGTATTGGGTTTTTTGTTTGTTTGTTTTGAGAGAGTTTTGCTCTGTCACCCAGGCTGAAGTGCAATGGGGGATCCCTGCTCACTACAACCTCCACCTCCTGGCTTCAAGCAATTCTTGTGCCTAAGCCTCCAGAGTAGCTGGGATTAAAGGCATGTGCCACCACACCTGGTTAATTTTTGTATTTTTAGTAGAGATGTGGTTTCACCATGTTGGCCAGGCTGGTCTCGAACTCCTGGCCTCAAGAGATCTGCCTGCCTCAGCTTCCCAAAGTGCTGGGATTACAGGTGTGAGTCACTGCACCCTGCTGTGTTGATTTTCTTTTAAAATAAATCCTTGTGTTTCAGAAACACAAGATACAATATTCATCAATGAAATTATATGCTTTCTGGCCTTTGCCTCAAAATCACTGGGTGGGGTGGGGATAGATGAAACAACCCAGGTCTTAGGTTGGTAATTGTTGAACTGGGTACTGAGTGCTTTATACCATTCTCTTCAGTTATTTTTTTTTTCCTCACTGATCCTTGTTTTAACAGTTTTTTTAAATGTTAAAAATAATAGACCAGGCATGGTGGCTCACCCCTGTAATCCCAGCACTTTCAGAGACCGAGGCGAGTGGATGACCTGAAGTCAGGAGTTTGAGACCAGCCTGGTCTCAACATGGTGAAATCCTGTCTCTACTAAAAATATGAAAATTAGCCGGGCGTGGTGGCAGACTCTTGTAGTCCCAGCTACTTGGGAGGCTGAGACACGAGAATCACTTGAACCCGGGAGGCGGAGGTTGCAGTCAGCTGATACCGTACCACTGCACTCTAGCCTAGGCAACAGAGTAAGACTTCATCTCATAATAATAATGATAATAATTTTTTTAAAATAAAACTTTAAATTCCAGAGACCCCAAATGATCTACTCAAAGCCCTCATGCTGTTTCATTTTTTATTTTATTTCTTTTCTGAGACAGGGTCTCACTCTGTCACATAAGCTGGAGTGCAGTGGCACAATCATGGCTCACCATAGCCTCCTGGGTTCAGGTGATCCTCCTGAGTAGCTAGGACTAGAGGCACCCACTACCACGCCTAGCTAATTTTTGTATTTTTTGATAGAGACAGGGTTTCGCCATGTTGCCCAGGCTGGTCTTAAACTCTTGGGCTCAAGTGATCTGCCCGCCTTGGCCTCCCAGTGTTGGAATTACAGGTGTGAGCCACTGTGCCCAGCCATGCTGTTTAACTTAAGTTTATTCCCTTTGCATGAATGTGAATGAATGTTTTCAAAAGCATTGATATAACACAAAGAAGGCATCTGGCTGCTATCCTGCTCTATCAAAAGAAGCTGTCTCTGGGATTGCAGTCATTTTGGGGGACATGTTTTTTCAGTGTTCCCCAAATGTAAGGCACTTTCAGGGTGTCAAAAATATGACAGCAGTCACTCAGTAGGTTTAATTTAGCCCTTCTGAGGAAATTGTAAACTGGGTCTCATTTTATTCAATTTTACAGAGATCCCACCAGGAAAAGATTAAGAGCTTATTTTGGACTGAAAATGTATGTGTTCCAGGAGGTAAAACTTGCAGTCATCCGAATCTGTTCCTGAGCGATGCACCCTCCTCTAGACAGAGGGACTAGAAATACAAATTTACCATACTCACTTTTTCTCTACGGTAGTCTGAGCAAGCCGCTGGCAGCACCCAGCAGGGACTCAGCTGATAAACGGTGTCAAACACAAACCATTTGTCAACTCCCAAGAGAAGAGAACAAGCTGAAAGATGGACGAAGGAAGTAGATTTATCTGGAGCAACACATTAACTAGTATAAATACCAGTGAAAAAAGTAAACACATTTACTGAGCAAGAAAGATCTCATCACGGTTACCTCACTGCTTAACTCAGTGTTCTCCCAAAGCTTTCCCCTCCTCAGACAAGGGACACCCATTTGTCTTGATGTTCTGTGCCAAAGATATTTAAACAAATCAAAGATTTATTTCCTTATTGACCTCTGTTTCATTAACAACTAGTTTACATTAATAGAAAAAGGTTCTGCCAGACAAAGAAAAGGTTTCTCCAGTGACGATGTTCCCCCATTCTTTAGAAGATAGAAGGTTTTCCAAAATGCCATGAGGAATGAAAACACAGCATGTGAAATTATCCTTCAAACTGTTATGTATATTAAACATTCATTCATATGACTTCAGACATTCGTGGAAACATTTTTAATTTCAGAAGTCCCAAAAAGCAAAGATACAGCCAAGAAGTCCACATACAGTCCTGGTTTATTGAAGTACATGTATTGCTACAGAGTTGCTGGGTAATGGTGACAGTGCTAGGCATGGCCCCAGACACCTGGCTTCCAGTTCAGGCGGTGTGGATGGAAAACAGGGAGCCTTGGGCTCCATTTCCTCATGTATACCACTTTTTTGCTCATGCTCTAACTGTGATTCATTCTCCTAGACAATGATCTGTCTCTGTGGTCTTCTACCTACCAGGCTATGCATAATCATAGGCATCTTTGAAAACCCAGCCCTTAGTACAGTGCCTGGCGGTGTGTTCGATGTGTGCTGAATGAATCAATTAAAATGGTTCTCAGCTGCCACCTGTGAAGGGAGCACTGTAGTGGGCTCTGAATGTACTTTCTCTTTCTCTAGAGAAAATAAGACTGCCGCTCAGCCCTTGTTTATGGGACTTCGAAAAACATGTTCCAGGGCAGGAGCCACAGACACTAAGATGTTCATGTTTACGGGAATGGGAAGAACTTATCTCTGACAACAGCATTTGAAAATCAGTTCATCCACTAAAAACAAATGTAACAGATTTTCCAAGTGAAAGTGATTTACACAGTTCTTGTGGGGTCTGCTTTTGTCCACTCAGCCATCTGCACTCCTGGCACTGGACTTCTTCCTAAAATTTTCTCCTGCCAGTCTTAGGGCCTTCCTCCCCTTCACGGAAAGCCACTCCACCCACGGTAATTAGGTTTAACTAGAGCAATTAACAAAACAAACTCCTTGTTGCTTAGTGGGCTGATAGAATTCTGATTGCAAAATTGTTTTAGGATGTGCAGAGTAGTTTAAAACAAAGATAAATAAGTTATGCAACCATTTTGCATATAATCCATTTGTTTGTGTGTAGGAAACAGTTGTACATCTTAAGTAATATAGCCTAAAATTACATTTTACTAAGCAGTATGTCTTCTCATATAATACTAATTCAGATCTAATAAATTTAAATTGGTATTTTTTTTCTAGTGCTACATAATTTTAAATTATGCAGAGAAAATGCTGCTTTTTTTCTACTAATAAAGTAACAGCTTACATGTTTTTTAAAAGACTGATGTAACATAATCAATACCATCCAATTCCCCAAAAGCCTTCTCCACAAAATACTATGATTTCAAATCTAGTTTTTACAGGCACTATCACTCCAAATTCTTTCTGTAAACAAAATTTAGTACAATTCCATTATTTTGCTGATTCTTCAATATTAGTGCCACCTAAGAGTTCAATAATGTATTTAGAGTTTTATATACTTTAATTTGATTTTACCAGGCTGGGTGCGGTGGTTCACGCCTGTAATGCCAGCACTTTGGGATGTCACATTTTGGGAGGCAAAGGTGGGCAGATCCCTTGAGTCCAGGAGTTTGAGATCAGCCTGAGTGACATGGCAAAACCCCATCTCTACAAAAATATAAAAATTAGCCAAGTGTAGTGGCGCATACCTGTAGTCCCAGCTACTCGGGAGGCTGAGGTTGGAGGATGGCTTGAGCCTGGGAGGTGGAGGTTACAGTGAGCAGAGGTCGTGCCACTGCACTCCAGGCTGGGTAACAGAGCCAGACCCTGTCTCAAAAAAAAAAAAAAAACTTTTTTTTTTTTCCAAAATGTTACCGGTAGTGATTTTTATTATGGTTTTATACCAACTTCCTTGATTTTGGAGTAAGAGTATGGTGATGAAAATTAATCTTACTAGCTGTGTGCAGTGCTGTGTGCCTGTAGTACCAGCTACTCTGGAGGCTGAGGCAGGAGGATCACTTGAGCCCAGGAATTCCAGACCAGCCTGAGCAACATAGCAAGACTCCAGCTCTTAAAAAAGAAGAGAAAGAAAAAGAAGCTTGCTGCAACTTTCCCTGAAAAGGGAAAGTCTACATTCTATTAAAAGTATAGTCTTCTTTCAACTAGGATTCCTGATAAGCATCTGATGGTGATAAATTGTATGTGAAAAAATGAGGGTAATCCTACAGGAAAACAAACACAATAGCCCCTGAAGGCCAGGGAAGAGATGATCAGAACCAGGGACATTTTATGGTTAATATAAGGCTACGTAAAGCTTTTTAAAAATGTCTTGGATTTCTCAAGAAGCTACTGCTGTTACATATTAATGTTCTTACTCTGAATGCCATAGATCACCAGAATAAAAATACAATTGTCTCAAAATATATAGAATTAGTTAAGAATCAGAACTAAAACCATGGCTAAAATATTACTTCAGCTCCCAGAAATCTAATTTAATATAGGAAAATGAGGATTTTTGAAAATTGTTTGTTTTGGAAACAAAGCCACTAAAGGTAATAATAGACTGTCCTTACTTTAAATACGGCTTGGCCGGGTGCAGTGGCTCACGCTTGTAATCCCAGCACTTTGGGAGGCCGAGGCGGGCAGATCACGAGGACAGGAGATGGAGACCATGGTGAAACCCCATTTCTACTAAAAATACAAAACTTAGCCGGGCTTGGTGGCAGGCGCCTGTATTCCCAGCTACTTGGGAGGCTGAGGCAGGAGAATGGTGTGAACCTGGGAGGCAGAGCTTGCAGTGAGCCGAGATCGCGCCACTGCACTCCAGCCTGAGAGACAGAGGGAGACTCCATCTCAAAAAAAGAAAAGAAAAAAAAATATGGCTCAATTCATAAAAACACAGTCTTAGAGAAAATTTCAAAATATAAGGTACATTGATATGTTAAGAAATATTGATAATACAAATCAAGTTGTGTTTTGATAATAAAAAAAAATTTCCCTCCCAATTTGGTCAATAGTCAGCATGGTTGATGCTTTCTTATCCAACGCAATTGGGACCAATAGTTTTTAAATTATACAAAGAGTTAAGTTAGAGCTTCTTTAAAATGATGACTATTAACCTTAAACATTATACAGTATTGGAAACAATATGTCAACTCTCCCATCTTTGATGCAGGACCAAGGCCTCGGATCACTGCACTCTCCGCCTCCCAGGTTCAAGTGATTCTCATGCCTCCGCCTCTTGAGTAGCTGGGATTACAGGCGCGTGCCAACACGCCTGGCTAATTTTGTATTTTTAGTAGATATGGGGTTTCACCATGTTGACCAGGCTGGTCTCAAACCCTGGCCTCAAGCGATCCTCCTGCCTTGGCCTCCCAAAGTGGTGGGATCACAGGTATAAGCCACTGCACCAGGCCTCTCTGGTATTTATATCCCCTCTCGTCCCCCACCCCAATATTCTATAGTTGTTTCATCTATTTCAATTATAGGATTTTTCAACCAGTATTTACCAAGTGTCTCCAAAGAGTTCTACTTGTTTTTAATGGAAACAACTCTTAATACTTATACGTCATTGATTTATATAATATTTAGTTAAGTTACATAATTATAACTAGCATTGTCTAGTTTGGGAACAAATACAAACAACCCTTGGGGAGCATGCAAATCAGAAAATGCAATGATCACACATACATGAGTAATGTATTTTAAAATCATTATACAACATGCTGTGAGCAACTGGCAACTTGAGTGGGAAGTCCACAAGTGTTTGGTACACGAGAAATTACAATCCCTAGAAACTGTATTTCTTAATTTCATAAAGGAAGAAATTGACTCTCAGGGAAAGTAATTTTCTTTTGGTCACTCAGTTATGACTATAGGCCTACAACATTTCATCTGCAATTCCAAAATCCAAAAAGCTCTGGAAATGGAATGTTGTTTCACTTTTTATTTCCACTGCCATAGACTAACTTTAACCACTAAGATACTATAGTGGCCTTGTAATTACCTTCTCCATTTTCAGTTTCACTCCTTTGCAATTTTCATCATCACCACTGCCACCAGAATTATCACTCTGAATTACAGCCTTCCCATGGTCCTTCCCTCCCCCAAAATTTTGCATGGCTCCCACGGATGCCGACCAGAGGCTGTCTGTAGTCTTTGTCTCCACTCATGTGGATCATGTTTTCTGCTGCAGAAACCCTAACATTTGAATAAGAACACCTCACTGAGGGTATATGCTTCAATATCACCTCTCTAATATTTGAAAAATTCTGAATCCAAAGTCACACCTGGCCTCTGAGGAATGCAGATGAGGATGTGGGACCTGCATCTGTGTCAATACTACAGCCAGGCCTCCCTCCTCATTGGTCACTGGGCCTGGGATTCCATGGACAGTGACTGATCATGATTCTAACAAATACACTTGTTGAAATCAGTTACTAAGTTGTGATCTTTTCCCTTTTCACATAAATTTTAAAAATCACAAATAATGTTTAAACAATAAATACTTAGCCACATATTACCTAGGCAAAGCAATAAATAAATACACTAGTTCCTTCACGCCGTCCAGCAGACCAGAGAACATAGACAGTAAATGGCTTAATCATTATTCAGAACATTTTTTAAATTGAAAAAATAATATGATATATGATGATACAGCATTGCCCTTAATACCTAACCAAAAGGAAATTGAGGCCAGGTGCTGTGGCTCATGCCTATAATCCTAGCACTTTGGGAGGCTGAGGTGAGTGGATCGCCCGAGGTCAGGAGTTCGAAACCAGCCTAGCCAACATAGTGAAACCCTGTCTCTACTAGAAATACAAAAATTAGTCGGGCATGGTAGTGGGCACCTATAATCCCAGCTACTCGGGAGGCTGAGGCAGAAGAATAAACCCAGGAGGTGGAGGTTGCAGTGAGCCGAGATTGCACCATTGCACTCCAGCCTGGGCAACAGAGTGAGACTCTGTCTCAAAAAAAAAAAAAAAAAAGAGGAAATTGAGAGATACTCTGGGTTTAGAGTGATATATATGCACACAGGCAAACAGATTCATTTGTCACCAGGATTTGGACATTTGTCTCCTGTTAATTGCCATATGGTGAAGAGCAGAGCCAGCAGCCAGTTCTCATCCCTTCTACTACTCCCTTGTAACATCATTACTTCCCCTTCCTCAGCCCACCAGAGTCAAATCTGTACACAACATAGGCCATGTCTGCCGGGGAAGCTCAAAGGCCTGCTGGCATAAGGTTCCCTTCAAAGCACCCCTGGAAGCTGTGTGGGATGAGGAGTATTGAAACCATCCTCTTTCCAGAGAAGAGCTGAATCCACCACGTCATGTTTCTGTTCTCATTTACCCAGGGCTCATGATGTAGATGGTTAGAAGTTTGCCCTGCAGCTCCCCCACACAGGGGGCATCACAGACAGCAGGCGAAGCCACATACACATCCGGGCAGAGCTTCCCAATGCGATGCTGAAATCCAGATATCGGGGTCTTGAGTTTTATTCGGACTGGGTTATAGAGAAAAGACTATGGGACTAATTAATTGCGGGAAGGAAGAGGGAATTGTTCTCTCTCTCTCTATTCTTCCCTTCTTCTATTCCTCCCCCTTCTATAACAGAAAATAGAAGAGTTGTGCTTGGGGAATATGAGATACTTTAGTCTCAGGTGAGGCACAACCAATTGCATGCTGCACTTCAGTGTAGAGAGGACAAGGAAGGTCATGATTCCCAGAACTACCTCATTTGCGATCTGGAATTCAGCTTAAGACCTACATATTACACCCCAAAATAGCCCTAAAAAACAATGTCCAGATTCAATTAGTTGTTGCTATCTTTTAGAATGTGAATTTTTTCCTTACTTCTCTCCTCTTTTCCTGCCCCCAGTGAAACAGCTAAGTATGAGGGACATCTTTTCCTCACCACAGGCAAAGAACATAAATGTCTATGACTTGATGTAAACACAACTGCAAAAGCCCAGCCAAGGGCATCAGAAAATGGAATACATTGATAGTAGGTCATTAAAATATGCCCCATGAAATCTTTCAGTAGTCCCCAAACTTTGCTGCACACTAGAATACCCTGGGGAACTTTAAAATATCCTGATGTCCAAGTTGCATCTGTAATCAATTAATGAACCTCGAGAGTGCTGGGGTGGGAGCCAGGCACCACTATTTTTCAAAGTTCCTCAAGTGGTTCCAATGTGCTGTCAAGTTTGGGAACCCTGCCTTAATCAGATGCCAACCTTTTAGATGATATTTACACTTCAAATATTGTCTTCCTTAACTCTCACCCACCCTCCCTCTCAAGCAAAGAAAATATACTGTGGTTTGGAACATTCCCAGGAATGGCATCTGAATATATGGCTTGGACTGATACGACATAACACACAATCTGCCTCTGAGATTAACAAAGAACTGGGGTGATGAGGCCAAGGACCTGAGTTTTATACTCAGAGCGGTCACTTAGGCTGGTTTGGGTCTGTGGCCACAGATTGTGCTCCTGATTCCAGTTATGAGTGAATACTGTGGCTTGGAAAGGAAACCACCAGCAAATATATGGATGGGTACAGCAATGCAATATCTAATCCAGAAAATCAGTGCAAAATCAGTGGGAAGTGGATCAGCATTGTTATCTTTCTGTATTAATTTTTATTGGAGATACATGTGTGTATGTGTATGTGTATAGATATTTACACAAATATACATATACATACATACATATATAACATATACATAAAATTCTCCTCATTCTCTGAATTAGAACATGAATGGGTGGCACAACAAGATGCATTCTTTTTTTTGAGACAGAGTCTCACTCTGTCCCCCAGGCTGGAGTGCAGTGGTGCTATCTTGGCTCACTGCAACCTTCCCTTCCCAGGTTCAAGTGATTCTCCTGCCTCAGCATCCCCAAGTAGCTGGGATTACAGGCACGCACCACCACGCCTGGCTAATTTTTTGTATTTTTAGTAGAGACAGGGTTTCACCATGTTGGCCAGGCTGGTCTCAAACTCCTGACCTCAAATCATCTATCTGCCTTGGCCTCCTAAAGTGCTGGGATTACAGGCATGAGCCACTGCACCAGGCCAATAAGATGTATTCTTAATGTAGATGGTTCAAACATGTCATTACAAATCATGGTTGTTCAAAGAAACAGTCTGGAAGATTGCCTCCAGAATAAATATTTGAAAGTAGCAAAGCCAATCTTTGGGGTATGGCATGGTGCCCAGCACACAGTCAGAGCCCAATATGTTTGTCAAATGCACAAAAGATAGAAGCAGTATGCCACAGGGTTACTATTCAAATATTAACAATACTACCAATATTTACATAGAGGAAAATATAAAGAGATGGAAATTCTCGAAATTTTAGGTTAAATTTAAATGTCTAGATATTTACAAACTATACTTTGTTGGTATAACTTTTCTGAAAAGAAATTTAGCTATATCTACCAAGAGCCTTAGAGATTTATAACCTTTGACCAAATGATTATACTTATGGAAATATATCCACAGGGAAATAATTCGAGCAAAGTTATATAAGCATATTAGTTACAATGTTATGTACAATTATGACAAACTAGAAACAACTTGAATATTCAAATTTACAGAAATTATCAGATAGATTGTAATAAGGCCAACATAATATAAGTATTATTCAGGACTTTTAAAAGTTTAAAATGAGATGTGAAAGAATGCTTGAGATAAGTCCCTGGATAAAAAAAAGCAGATACAAAAGTGTACTATAATTTCATTTGTAATTCTTGCAATGACTAAAATGTGCTATCGTTTATGTAAAAGAAAAACATCTAAAACAATTAGAAGGGGGTATCTGAAATGTTGATTCCAAATTCTATTCGTCTAATTAGTCTTAATGAAGTCAGCAGTTTTGTCATAAATTTCAATTAACCATAATCCCCATCTGACACAAACCCACTAGTCCATATGTTAGGTTTCTCAGTTGACCAAATGTAACAGCCTTTGAAAATTGATTTAGCTAAAAAACATGCAACAGACACAAATGACAGCCACTGAGGAAATCTGAAAAGATAATCACCAAAAACAAATTGTGGGAGAAGTGGTGGATGGGGAGAGGGAAGAATTGCATTAAATCTGTTTCTCAATTTTCTCCTTCCTTCTAGCATAAGTTAACACAGTCACAGGCCACAAATAATGGAGAGACATTTTTTTCAGTTGGTATTGGAGACCAACTCCTCATTTCCCATTCTCCCCACTGAAGCAACCTCTTCCACTAAAGTCAGGCAACCAGTTAACAGTAGAGCACACAAGAGTGCATTTTTTATCCAGCAGAAATATTTAGCTTGGCTGACTGCCAGGGAATGCTGGAAGAACAGACTGTATTAGGGGATTTACCTTCCACGTGTTTGGCACGTGTCATTCGGAGTATCTGAGAAGCTCGTCTCTCTTTCTCCGTGGTATCTGAGCAGTGGAGAGGGCTGCCAAACCATAGAAGAGTGAGGAGAAGCTGTCTTCTAAATCTTCAAATCCAGCACCTTTCTCAGATTCCAGTTTGCTTTCTTTCCATGATTGTTACAACTATAAAAGGACATTCCAGGTATCTATTGCTGTTGAAAGGAAAAAGCCCATAATATCTTTCCTAGGTGCTAAAGATGCTTTCATTTATTAACTCTTGATACCACTTTGGAGTTGCATAAGTCTACAAACAATTTTGATAACTTTGATTTTTTTTTTTTAAAGCTCTGTGTCATCAGGCAATTTTAGCATCCTCATATATGGTTTCATCAAGTAGTGGTGTTTTATTTATTTTAAACCTAGACATTATTGGGAGTCATATATAATCAAGTTACAGAATTTGTTCTCAACTCTATGTGTTTCCAGTTTTTTTAATTGATTGAACCCTGTGCTAAGCTACTAAACAGTGGTTTAAGCAGAGGTCGCAGTGAGCCGAGATCACACCATTGCACTTCAGCCTGGCCAACAAGAGCAAAACTCCATCTCAGAAAAAGAAGAAGAAAAAAAAAAAAGACTTTGTAGACTGTAGATGCCAGAAGGGTCCCTACAGAAGCCCTTTATTTTACAGGAGAGGCAAAGTGACCATCCAAAGGTGATGGCTAGTGGTAGTCAAGCTGATGGCCAATCCAAAGTCTATCCCCACAACCTGGTGTGCTTTCTGCAACCCCACACCACTAGATAGACCATCAGGCACAAAGACGGGTGAATGACAGGGAGTCACCTGCAGCTGAAAAAGGCTCTGCCCTGGCTGACCTAACAACAGCCTCCAAACAGAGAATGTTCATAGCCCAAATTCCTAAAGAAGTTGCCTCTTTTCAACAAATTAGGGAGGGTAACATAATTTCCTTATGTGGGGAAAGAAAATGCCCGCATGTCCTCTTTTCTTTGCAGAGGACATGATGCTGTCACTGTAGAGTTGAAAAGGTCCCTTCCGAAGAGTGCACTGTGTGTCCAGGCAAGGATGCCCAACTCTTGACCCAGAACCCCAGCTCAATACAGCTTGTGGTAACAACGTTCCTGTGTATGACTGTGGATGGTAGAAGGAGAATTTAACCATGCTTTTGGAAAGTGCATGAGTTAAAGTGGGAGAGGTTTCTATAAATACAAATTTAAACGAATGGTTTACAAGACACTATAACTTATGTGAAAAGGAAGGAAGGAGAATATACACATTGCACACAGATAAACATATGGAAAGCTACACAAGAAGCTGAGAAGAGTTGCTGCTCTGAGGAGAACAGGGTGGGCCAGGCACTGTGGCTTATACCTGTAATCCCAGCACTTTGGGAGGCCAAGGCAGGTGGATCACCTGAGGTCAGGAGTTTGAAACCAGCCTGACCAACATGGTGAAACCCTGTCTCTACTAAAAATACAAAAATTAGCTGGGTGTCGTGGCATCTGCCTGTAATCCCAGCTACCAGGAGACTGAGGCAGGAGAATCGCTTGAACCCAGGAGGCAGAGGTTGCAGTGAGCCGAGATCACACCATTGCACTTCAGCCTGGGCAACAAAAGCGAAACTCCATCTCAAAAAAAAAAAAAAAAGAACACGGTGGCTGGATTGTGTGCACACTTTTTACTGTATACTGTATACCTGTTGGCACCTTAGGATTCTGAACAATGTGAGTATATTTACCTATGCAAAATAAACATAATTTAGATAAATTATATACAAACTGCTTTGAATTTTTTTAAAAATAATAAGATGTTGCTTAAGATACTGTAAATTTTTACCAAATGTACATTTTTTTATTGTGGTTAAAAATTATATAAAACAGAAATTTACCATTTTAATCATTTTAAAGCATACAACTCAGTAGTATTAGTTATAGTCACACTGTTACGCAGCCATCATCACTATTCCCAAAACTTTTTCATCACTCAAAACAGAAACTCTGATCCATCCTATTAAGCAATAACTCCCCATTCCTCCCTTTCCCCGGCCCCTGGTAACCTCTATTCTACCTTCTGTCTCTGATTCTGCCCTTCTAGGTACCTCAAACAAGTGGAATCATACAGTATTGGAACTTTTGTGTCTGGCTTATTTTACTTAGCACAGTGTCTTCAGGGTTCATCCACGTGTAGCATGTATCAGCACTTCAGTCCTTTTTATGGCTTATATTGCATCTTGATTCTCCATTCTTCTGTTGAGGGACACATGGATTGTTTCCACCTTTTGGCTATTGTGAATAATGCTGCTATGAACACTGGCATATAAGTATCTGAGTCCTTGTTGTCAATTCTTTTGGATATATATCTAGTAGTAGAATTGCTGTAATATGGTAATTCTATATTTAGCTTTTTAAGGAAATGCAACATCATACATCTAAACATAGATATTACATTTACAGGAATTTATTCCAGGGAAGTAACTGAATACAACCAGAGAATTATCCACTAAGTTTTTGCCTATAAGCACTGTTTATAATATTGAAAAACTAGAAACAAGCCAAATGATTAACAATGTAGACTCGGTTAAATGTCTTATTTATGCAAGCAAATTCTATGAGGCTGTTTGTAATGGTGGTGAAGAGAATCGGCTCTGAGGTCATCCTGCCTGGGTTAAGATCTTGGCTCTACCATTTACAAGCTGTGTGACTTTAGCCAAGTTAATTACCTTCCCTACATCTCTCATTCTTCATCAGCAAAATGGAGATAACAATAGGACTAAGTTCACTGGGAGACTGTGAAGACTAAATCACTTAATACACATGAAGCATCCGGAAAAGGGCCTGGCACACTATGTCCACAGGTATGGTTCAAACACTTTACCACAAGCAATATCATAATTTTATAATAAAGAACAGTGTTGCAGTAGATATGTAATGATGAAGAAAACACTTGGATCCATAACTGACATTACTTACTGTTAAGCATTTTTAGTGGAGAATGTGTATATATGTATATCCACAGGAAAAAAAGATTAGAAACACATACAAAATATTAATCAATTAGAACCAGGTGATAGAAATGCTAGTGATTTCTGTATTTTTTCAAATCTTTAAGAATGAATATTACTTTTATAATTAGGAAAAAAGTTAGACAGGAAAGGAACAGAAGAATGCCCTTTCTGAATGTCTCTTGTATTTTAAATTTGGATTCAAGAATTTTAAACATATTTTGTTGTACTATCTTTTGAAATGCTGGATTCTAAAATCCAACCTGCTCTGTGGGAGAATCATGAAGCAGAAAATTCTCCTTCACGAAACTGCCTACTTGATTAAAATCTTATTTTAAAAATCTTTATTAAAATCTGATAATCGTCTTTGAGGGTAAAGTTCTAAGACTGACTTGACCGAGCCCTCCTCACAGCTCACCCCGCTTCCATTTAAACATGATCAGCTAGCTCCTGCCCACCAGCATGATGAATTAAATGTATGACAGTTATGACAGGTGAGGAGTACATGGAGGGGCTTAACCAGCAGGGATAAGATAAAGCCCCCATTTAAGAACAAAGCCCCCACCAAAGCTTGCCTATTAATGACCACGCACAGAATCTCTTTATTTGTCCCATTTGGAAGGAGCAAGCGGAAACCATAGACAATGGGTGGTTAGGCTGGGCGGCTGTTTCTCCAAGGGCCTCCCAACCAACTAATTGAAAATCCTTGATTTTCTGCTAAACACATCTGAAACACAGGCTCAGCTTCCATGGGCAAGGGCAAGGCTGCCTTTCAATGTTGTATTAATACAATAGACGTAAATTTACAGCTGGACTAAGTGGAATTACTGTATATAAACCATAATATCTATCTGCAGGGATCCAGCTAAGCCCTAGAGAGACAAGTCCAGCAGGACAAATCCAAGGAATTTTGGAAGTCAATCCATTAGGATTATAGTGCAGACCCCTGATTTTGGAAGTCATGGGTTCAATCCATGGAAGCAGGGAAGTCTCAATCTTCTTTTATCCTAACCTCTTATCTGAAGGCCTGCTGACCCAGTTTTTATTTAAAATAAACTGACAAACTACAAATAACATAATCATTTTCTATATTTTTATATTATTGGGCAGGCAGCCTAGTCCTGTATTACCTTTTGTGCAGTAATTAAAAACATACTTGTGTGCCCAAAGTGTAGCCCTTTTAATATATAATTACAATAAACTTAACATTACTGATACAAGTTAATCATACACATAAGAAAAAGTGAACTGTTGATTACACTTTCCTCCTTCCAGACTTTTACCCAGTGTACATTTCAGCTTATTAACAACACGAGATGCTATAAAAGAGCTAAATTATAGGATGCTCTCTGAAAATGTACTGTCACCTAGGGCCTGGCTCTTATGGATTGGTTTGTGTGGGGGCAGGTCTCAACATAGTAGGTACTCAAGAAATATTTGTTGAAGAAATAATACATGAGATTGCATGGTGGCACATATCTGTAGTGCCAGCTACTTCGGAGGCTGAGGCAGGCGGATTCCTTGAGCCCAGGGGTTTGAGTCCAGCACCTGGGCAATATAGCAAGACCTAGTCTGTTTAAAATACAAAAACTCGACAAAAAGAAACACTTGTTCAATAAATACATAAGATCAACAAAAAGACTAAAGCCACACACCTCCTCTAGCCATCAGGACAGCCTCCAACTACCCCAGAGATCAGAATAAACCCATCCCTAGCAGACCTCAGCCATTCCAGCAGTCTGTGCACAGTTAGTCACATGGACAACCAGTGTGGCTGGCAGAGGTCCTACTGAAGACCAGATAAGACTAGGAGCAGAGAGCATCAACTCTCCTCTACAGAAGAGGAAACGGTGATTCAGTTAAGTAACTGCTCCAAATTCAAAAAGCGATTCACTGGCTGCGCTGAAAACCCCTCCAGAATCTGCAAGCCCCTCAAGGCTCTTTCCAAGGCTCTCTGCTGTTCTCTACTCCCACCCTATCCCCAGAAAGTCTCCTGATCAATGCTAGCTTTAATTCAGCATCTGTAAGGACTTTGGCCAAGCATGCATTCTTTCCTTCTCACCAAGGAGAACCAGCTCTGGAAACATCTGAAACATAAGGACCCAAATTATGCCTATACTGCCAGGAAAATCAGAGAGAGGATTTTCCTGCTATTAGAGGTCAAGATAAATTGAGGCTGGGCCGCACGCCCTCAGACGACAAGCACTGCTTCCTATCTCCCCTTTCACATAGGAGTAGAATTATTCTGCTTGTCCTCAAAATATCAGGTTTGAGTCATTTGGCAAATACTCTTCAAGGCTCTTGTACTCATTGCAAAAACATCCACCTGTGTTTTAAACTGCCCAACAGTTTCCCTGCTGGCTAAGCATCTCACTGATCCTGAGTGATCACTGTGACTGCCCTGTGAACAGGCCTGGATTTCGTCTGTCCGCAGCTCAACACCCAGAGAGGACATTTTACAGAAAAGCCAAATAGACATCGAGGCTAACTGCTTTTGGGCCTTATCTGAATGACAATACTTAACTTTCACCACCTGGGCCAGGCCTTTGCAGAGGAAACAGTCACACTCAATTACTGTCTCTTTCTTCTAGACAACTACTGTTTAATCCTACTTCCAGCTGATATAAACTGGTGGAAAACACGATGCTATTTTTAGATGGGACAGTGATTTCCCCCCTTTCATCTATGAAAAACGTACTTCCTCTTACAATCGGGTCCATCCCAGATGCTGGATTTGGGGTAAAAATTTAATACTAGGGCATTATTACCCTTTGCAGAATGAGTGAGCTTTGAGCTCTCTAAGCTAGTTTTAAATTCAAAGCTATTCTCTATTCTGCACTCTGTTAAAACATGTAAATAAACAGAATATAGGCTAAATCCCTACAAGCCACGCTGACACAATGAAGATGAATAATTTACTTTAAATAAGACTAGCTAGCATACAAGGGGGAAATTAACCAAAAATAACATTGCAAAAGCTTCTTGACACATTTCTGCCTTCTACCCTCCATGTCAGCTGTTCTCCTTGCCCCATCTTTTTAATCACAAGCTAACAAATGATTTGGTCAAGAACTTGATTCAGCATGTCGTAAACTTAACATGGAATTTCCAGAATTGACTAATAAATATTTTGAGGATTGATCACAATGTATTTCTTTCCTATTTTTTTAGAAATTATTTTTCAAGGAACTAGGAATTACTAAATTGACTCATTCTCTTTATACATGAAGGGATACCCTAGAGAAAATATGTATCACACAGGGCAGGGAGTCACATCTAATTCTTGAATACCTGAAAATGAGGAGAAAACTTAAGCCTGACATGTCAGCAATTCATGTTTTTGCTTTAAAATGTGACTTTTCATTATTTGGTAGGAGGAGGGGTGTGAGACATTCATAGGCAGGATACAGATTAAGATCAAGAAAACTCTACTTGTGAAACCAGCGTTAGACCATACTAGTTGGCGCTGAGATTATCTGCACTATAGCCAAAGCACAGAAGACTCCTAGTGCACATACTTGGTGTAGAAAGTAGCCTTTGGAAAGAAAGTAGCCTTTGAAAATCCAAGCTCATATCGCTTCTCGGCCTTTTGGCTAAGATCAAGTGAAAATCCAAGCTCATTATTTCCCCTGGTCTTTCTTGCCATTTGAAGAAGGATCTGGAAAGGAGGTGTTGAGTTAGTTTACATTGACCTTCGTGTGACCTGAAGGTAGAGGTTTTAAGAGCTGAGCAGTGGTCACAGTCAGGAAGCCCCAGGAAAACAACACAACGAAAGGACTAAATCTGCGGGGACCCAAGAATCACCCCGCCATTCCTATTGCAGATAGAGGGCATCCCCTTCGCCCTCTGCTGGGAAGAGAATCCATCTATCTTCATGTAGGCGTTTTTGGGGGGTGGGAGGTGAAATGAGAGGGGACTGCCATTTCTTTTGACTCTTAAAAACAGAAACCAGCACTGATTATTCATTTACGCTCCCATTCCTTCCCAACAAACCCTCCTATCAGCTACCAGAAGAGAACCAATATTCTCTGAACACATTAGTAGTCCTCCTGTTTAGTAACCAACTGTTGCAGGCTGAGCAGCAGCAAGCTAAAACCTAGTCAAAACCTATGATTCAAAATGGTGTGTGTGTTGGAGGAAGGGTAGGGGTTATGTTGGAAAATGTTTTGAAAGCTATTCCAAACGTTTTCTAGACAGGAATAACTCTTGTTAGAGCAATTTGCTATAAAAGACACTTCACTCTTAGAAAGGGCCAGGTGCAGCCAATATTTTGTGTATACATCCCACTAAAATTACTTTAGTAAGAGCCAACTTCCTCCACATTCCCATCAACAACTGTGCAGAGGCATCTGGAGCACTGAAAATACATCTCAAATTGTTCTGTATAAATCAGTGGAAAATCAGTTTCAAGATATGAGTTTTCATGTTGTGGATGAGCCTCATGAAGGGATTACAAATTTTCTTTCCCTGTGAGAAGAAAAATTTAAATTTCAGTTTTCCATAGGACAAAGAAATAGAAAATTACCCTTAATACTTAGATCTTGAAGAATAACAAGAAATACTGCACATGATAAAGATCTGTTCCCACAGATATAGTAAAAATGTATTCTTAAGATTCTATAGGCAGGTCCAAATTTGAAATTTGGAATTTATCCTAAAATATCCAATATCCTAAAAGAGTTATCAAAACAAGCTATGTAGACAGTGGAGGCTAAAAGATTTTTTAAAAATTTTTAATAGATACATCCCACTTGCTCTGCAACACTGATGAACATATTCATAACCTCACTGATAGCTGCTTTTCCCCCACCCTTGCCTATACTGGCATTTTTAAGCTATTTTCATCTTTGCCAATCTGATAATCAAAGTGGATCTACAGAATTAACTTTAGAATAGATCCTCTCCTGAATATATCTTGTAATGGTGCTTTAAAGTCTGTCACTTCACTTCTAGGCCTCCTGGACAGGTCTAAATTCTAACTCCGTTAACTGAAGTATAAATGATCATGGATGGGCCAGAGCTGAATTTGCCAGTTGGATATCATTAAAGTCTCCCAATGCCTTGAAAATGCATGAAGACCTCTGCCCCTAATTAGCTGAAAGCTTTAAGCCCATCACTCAATGTCTCTAAGCTTCAATTTCCGTATTAAGACCTTCAACTCAAATTAAGAAATCACGTGTCCTTCCACTACAGTACTTGTTGCTGGGGTATAAGAGCCAAATTTTTTTGGGGTGACCAAAATGCAGTAGAGGAATTCAGAATCTAATCACATACTGGAAAATATGTTTGAGATAACAATGAGCTATGGGATGTAATTATCATGGCCATTGCAGATGAATTCAGCCAGAAGGAAAACCAGGGACATCCTGGCTGGTGTGTAACTCCTTAGCCAAGTGTTTAAGGACAAGGTAGAGCTGAACTGCTGGAAGGCACTCAGTCCAGATTAGTGGAGCCATCTAACTGCTGTGGCTAAATCCAGGGACACTGGCTAAAAGCCAGAGAGAGAAGCAGGGGACTTGGCATTGAGGTTGGGGTTCTCCTTGCTTCTCTGACTGCTTCCAGATCATTTCCTCCAATCCCAATCCCAGTTCTTTTGAAACACATGACATCAGGTGTCTGCTACCCCTTTGCTAGCTGCCATCATCCCCTGATCTCCTGGTCTGTCTCCCTTGATGATGGAAGACTTTTACATCTGGCTCACTGTCTTCCTCCCTACTGTTAGTTCTTGTTACCTCTGTCATCATCTGATTGTTTTCTCCCCCTTCATTCCCATCCCAGCCACCCATTCTCAGTTCACTTAATGGCCATCATGCCATGAAGCACATGTCCTCCAAAGCCTCTGTCTCTAACCTCCTCCTCTTTAGTCTTCCCAGAACATTTTTACTGTTCTGACTCCAGAAATTCCTCAAATTAGATCAGCTCTTCCAATCCAATGAACAACTGCCCTACTTTTCCTTTCTCCAGTATTTACCACTTGTTCTCACTTCCCTTATCACCCAACTTCAAGTCTGTGATCCATCCTCCCTTGTATATAATTTTCTATTATATAGTCCCTCCTCTTTCATCACTTATGCCAATCCCTAATACTTGAGTGAGTTATCTATGTTTACAGCCTCCACTTCCTCTCATCTCAGTCTCTCCCCAACCCTCTGCAATCAAGCTTTCTCACCCATGATTGTACTAAAATCATCTTTCACGTTGTTCACCAGTGACTTCCAAGTTACCAAATGAATGGGCAATTCTCTGTTTTCGGCTTGTTTATCTCTGAGCAGCACTTGACACAATTGTGCTCTCCTTGAGAAAATTCTTCACGTGACTTTGGACTATTCCACTGTCCTGTTTTCCTCCTTCCTCACTGGCCACTACATCTAGTGTCTTTTGCTGGATCCTCATTTTCCTCTTCGAAAAGATAGCATGACCTGGAGTTCAACTACTTCATCTAATGCTTGAATATAAATAACTGTCTGGATTGAATACATTAATTACAAGCTGACAACTCCTGATTTTCATTTCCAGCCTGGAACACTCTGAGCATCAGATTCCTATAAACAGCTTCCTACTTGCCATCTTTATTTGGACATTTTATGGACATCTCAATGTTAATCCAAAACAGAACTGTTGCTCTTTTTCCAAAACTACTCTTCTCCATATCTTCCAATCTCAGTAAATGGCACCTCCATTCACCAAAATCAAACTTAGGAATCATCAGTTATTTATTATTCTCCCTATCTCCGTCTCCACCACCTACATCCAATCCATCGGCAAGTCTTACTTGCTTTACCTTCCAAATATATGCCAAATCCTCCAACCATATCTCACTATCTCTACCACTCCAATCTTAGCCAAGACACTGTCATCACTTGCCTGGACTGTTGAAAGAATGAGTTTACTAAGTGATCTTCCTCTTCCCTACTTGTCATCTACCATGTATTCTTCACCTACATTCAGAAATCTGTGAAAGCATAAATCACATCATGTCACTCCAATGGTAAAACTTGCCAAGGGCTTTCCATCATCCTCAGAATGAAATTAAAGCTCCTTACTTGCCAAGGTATGCACACCAGGCCCTTACATGTTCTACCTATCCCTTGGGTCTCATCTCCTTTTACTCTCCCACTTGTTCTCTAGGCTCCAGACACAGTTTTTGTTTTGTTTGTTTGCTTTTCTATTTCTTTAACAAACAAGCAGATTCCCACTTTGAATTTCTACCACACATGACACAGATCACTCATTCATTTCATTAGTCTCTACTCAAATGCCACCTCTTCAGAGACTCATTTTTGGTCTACAGAGCTCTATCTAAAATAGTGTCCTAGCCTGTTTCTCTGTTCTCTTACACTGTTTTATTTCTACTATCATAATCACTCTTTTTTTTAATCATACCTGAAATTGAATTAATTAATGTGCTTGTTTATTGATTTATCTGTCTCTCCCTCTAGAATGTAACCCCTATTGGGGTTACAGAATAACGGGGGTCTTGTAGTGTTTTGTCTGGGTTGTTTTTACTGCTGTCTCTTCAGCACTTAGGACAATGCTTGGTACATGTAGGTACTCAAGAAATATTTGTAGGATGAAAATAATTACTGACTGAATAGATGGCGACTCTGAATGCTCTAAATCTAAATTTGGTTCATCAAGTGATCTTTATGAACTGTGATTTCTTGAACAGGACACTGACATTATGAAGATGAAGTTAAAGAAATATGCTGGTGGCCAGGCGCAGTGGATCAAGCCTATAATCCCAGCATTTTGGGAAGCTGAGGCAGGCAGATCACCTGAGATCGGGAGTTCAAGACAACCTGACCAATATGGAGAAACCGTCTCCACTAAAAATACAAAATTAGCCTGGCGTGGTGGTGCATGCCTGTAATCCCAGCTACTCGGGAGGCTGAGGCAGGAGAATCACCCGAACCCAGGAGACAGAGGTTGTGGTGAGCCGAGATTGCACCATTGCACTCCAGCCTGGGCAACAACAGCGAAACTCCATCTAAGAAAGGAAAGAAAGAAAAAAGGAAGGAAGGAAGGAAGGGAGGGAGGGAGGGAAAGAAAGATAGATGCTGGCTAGTGGGAATGCCAAAGTAGAAGCAAATGGAGGCCAGAATCAATTGTCTTGAAGCTGCAATGGACTGAATGTTTGTGTCCCCCCAAAATTCACATGCTGAACTCCTAAGCCCTCAATATGATAGATTAGGGGGCAGGATCTTTGGAAGGTAATGTGGCAATGAGGGTGGAGCTCTTGTGTATGGGATTAGTGCCTGATAAAAGAAATCCCAGAGGGCTCTCTCACTCTGATTGTATCCAGGTGAGGAGACAAGTGAGAAGTTGTCTGCAACTTGGATGAGGGCCTTCACCAGAACCCAACTTGGCTGGACCCTGATCTTGGACTTCTCAGACTCCAGAACCCTGAGAAATAAACTTATTTTGTTTATAAGCTGCCCACTCTGTGGTACTTTGTATAGCAGTTCAAACTGACTTAGAGGCTGTCCCAAGAGTCACTTGAGAGTTGAAAATAACTTTTGCCAAATATTGGTTCAGGGTGGTATGTAATGTAAGAATAGTCCAAGGAGATGAAGAGTCACAAAGCATTTCAAAATTCTAAACCTATACAATCAAGCAGTGCCCCTGCCCAAATGGGAAAGTTAGGAGAAACTGGCACAAATTCACTTGCATCACGTTCTATCTAGTTTTTACAGCAAAAGTTGAGTTACGATCTTCAGAATATACCTCTTATCTGTCTTACCTATATTTGTATAATTCAAAAGGAAAATGAATTATGTAAGGTTTAAGGCACATTTTCTGGGAGTAAGAGGTGTATAGGAATAAAAATTGAGTTTCTTGTAGAGCAAGGACTAAGTGATGATTACATCCAATATCATTTTAAAAGATGAGTTATGCTTCTTTGAGGAATCCTCTGTTACTCCAAATGATTTAAAAATGGTTCTTTGACACGCTTCCCTTTGAAACAGTCAATTTAGCATTCTCTGCATAGACATATGTAAGGTTGATTTACTGAGAATAAAAAAATCAATATTGTATAATAAACCATTAGATTATCCTACAAATTCAGAAGAAAAAAAATATCCCAACAAATATATTCCTATCTACTTATATGCCGTTCAGTATGCATTCCAAACCAAAAACTGTAGTGAAAAGTTAAGGACCACTGCCTCTTCTCAGGGTCCATAAGAGAAGGCTACAGATATGTGAATATATCTGGCAGGTGGATGAAGCAAAAGGCTTCTTTTCACATTTCTATATAAATACAACTTTAACTCCAGTGCTTGAACATGCTTTTCTCTAAACCACTCATAAAAATTCTTGAGGTTCTTAACCTTACTGGAAAAAAAAACCTCAGATGACTATAAAGTAAATACACAGCATATTCTCAATATCATGACCATCTTCAAGCAATTTCTCACACTTATAATGCATTTATTTCATATAAAGCAGATGCATGTCTTTGGGGCAAACCATGGCTTTTATTCTTATGTTGTGAAAGTCCCTTCTAATTAAAACAGGAAATACAAATTTCCTTGTCTAGTTCTAGGGATAAATCCTATGTAGTACAAGCAACTGCAATTTCTGACGAACCCTTTCTGGCTATTCAAAATGTGTAGTGCTGAAGTCATATTCCTTGAGCACTTGTGAATCCACATTCTGAAAACAAAAGCCACACCCATTGTCCCTGCATTCTCACCTGCCGGGGCCTTGCACATCTTGGGCACCTTCCCAAGCCAAATAACAAACACAAGCAGTGCCACAGCTTCGAAACCTTATTCAGAACTGAGGAGGCTGAATATGTTCTGAAGGAAGGGTTAAGGAAAAAGTGGAAAATGAGAAGTCGTTCAAAGAAAAGGTTAGGGGTTGAATGCAGGAGAGAATGTGACTGAATTTATTTTAAAAAGTCTTTCTTCTTTCAATGTTTTGTGCTATAGCTCAAACTGCAATTAAGAAAAATCTGGTCCCACCCTTCTAATTAAAAAGCACAAATAGTTCCTTTACTGACCACAACAAAGGGCAAATAGACTCAAACCTACTTCCTTTGCAGGAGCTTCTCTTGCTGTTTCTGAGTGGGTTGTGTGTGGCTGATAAACAGGCTTTTGGGTCTGAAGGCATTAAAGTCCAAGCAAGTTGATACATGCTGGAGCAGATTAGATATGCTGGCTGAAGAGTGGGGCAGTTTTCCACCTTTATAAAGGCTAAATTAATATTCCTACTAATTACATTCTAGGAATGGCCAATTCACTCAACTAAAATCACTTGCAAAGGTGGTAAAGGACGAGAAGGCCAGAAACTGTCCTTATCCTCTTAGGGATCTGTGGGTGAGTGCAGACTCTCTGTGCTTCTCCCATTTCGCCGCTGAGGGCTCACTTGCAGGACAACAGAGTGGGAAGGCCAGTAGTCCAAGTCCTGCTGGGCTGTACCACAAAGACTGGGTAAGGGAAGTTTGTACTTACACTATGACATAAAACTGCTTTGTAGCTTCATCTGTAAGGAATTATGAGATGGAAATTCTTAACCTGAAAGGATTTACTTTTAATTTTGAGTATCTCAGTTCCTACCTTTATATCTGAAACAATGTGTTTTTCTTTGAGTTAAAAAAATTATTCTTAAGAATGAGCCTTTCTCCCAATCCCCTCCCACACACAGCTTTAATTTGATTTGGACTCTCAGTCAAAAGCATCTTGTTACTTAATTCATATTTGCAAGTTCAGTAAAGTGATGGTGGTGCCTTGAAGTAACAACAGGCACATTTGCAAGCAAAGTGTCCATAGTGACTCTGAGCTCTAAAAATCTAGAGTCGGGGACCAGAGCTATACCCATGATTCTCCAGAACCATGGCAAGAAAGTTAGTTAATAAACACCAACTATCTTTTTTCAACGGCAGCAATAAAATGTTCAATTGGTGAAATGTCCACAAGTTCTGCTCAAAACATCTTGTGAATTGTTTAATTAGCAAACTCTTGCAACACTCAACAAATAGATATTGGCAAGTTAGAGAGACACAAGGTCCCTTACGTATTAACTGTGCTGATAATCTAATCTGCAGGCTTTTCAAGGGGACACATACGCCATTCTTTTTTCCTCTAAGGATTCAGATACTCAAATGACAAGCATTTTCCATTTAAAGTGTTCTAACAAGTAAATAAACCATAAGAGATGTAAAGACAACTAGTTATAATACTGAACCAGGCTGCTAATCACACACTAGGCCCTGATCCGATTAATAGTATGTCTCATGTATATAATAATGCAAGACGTGTATTATCCTCCCAAAGTAACGATCAGATTTTGTTCACACAAATATAACTAAATCAAAGAAAAAAAATTCCTGTAAAAGCCAACTCTTCTTTTTGCTTCATCAAACTGCAAAGTGCTATCAGATACACATTTAAGGACCCTGCCCAGTATCCTACCAGCCAAAATGCTAGGAAGGTTCAATTAGCAGTGATTTTTAACTAGCCATGCTTTGTGAGAATTATTTCCTTCCTTGGCTCAGATAATCCAGGACAGACCACACTGAGAAGTAGATCACAAGTCCAATAGCAGTATGGGTCATTTCAATATATTTTGTTCCAAATTATAAACAAATTGCCAGTATTCATGGTAGTGATGTCTTCAGTAAAATGATGTGTATGAAATGTCAAAATCCTATTCTCACTATGAATTCAGAATGTGTATCCACTCTGTCAAAGTATCAGTAGTATGTTTCTGCTTATGAAAGAATACATACACTATTCTCATAAAGATCAAAGAAACAGATAACTTTTTGGCATAGAAATATTTGAAAAGCATTACATTAAGCACCTTCTTTCTCATTGTTCATTCCAATCACCATTAAATAATTGATTAAACTGCCTGTAGCTATTCTTAGTTCTACCTGAAGAAGTAAAATGCACATGGTCCTTATCTTCTTAAAGCTTATACATTAATCTGACACTGATCTTCTTAGGCTGAAATATCCAAGTCTTTCATAAATTCATTTGTAAAGCACAAAAGAAAACACATGGAAGTTATTGTTATAGCAAAAGAGGCATGCTTTTTAATTCATCAAATGGTCTTTAGAATACTTGATATATTCTTAAAAGAAAATCTGGAAAAAAAGCCAAATACCAAAGACACCATCTGCCCCTGCCCCAATTCAGAATTAGTTTTAAGTGAGAGAGCGATAGAAAGGAACAAGTAGCAATCTGATTTTCAGTTTTATACAAGTACACCAGGTATACACACAAAAGATTTTTAAATGCTTTAAAGAAGGATTAAGACGCAAATCATTTACTTCAGAGTCAAAAGACATTTAAAATTCATTTTGTGAAATATCTGAGTTTGTATCTTCAGTTTTCTTTATACATAAGTGTTTCTGTAAAAAATGTTGAGATGATCTTGTTTTCTATTTCCCTGCTACCTCATAACACCATCAGTCTTTGGTCAATCCCTTAACCAAGCAATAGGCAGACTGATCCTGCAAACAGATGACCTATGATCCACCAACCTAGTCTCCATGGAAAAAAAAAGAGACCAACACAATGATCCTGCTCTGCAAGGAAACCCCAGAGGGGCTTTTATTCTGTAACTTTTTACAAGTAGTTCATAACCTTTGTACTCTAGACACTCATTCAAAAGATCTCACCACTCTGTAAACTAGGGGATAAGGATGCTCTAAGGCATGAACTTTCTACCCAAACAGAGTATTGTATACATTGTCCGGGGTGGAGGGCTGGGGGGTGGTGGGCACTGTGCTACTGGTAAAATAAACCAGGAAAAAGGACATTAGCCAAGACACTTGTATTCAGGGAGCCTCCAGATCCAGGGAACTCAGTTGTGGCTTCAACCCTGTTACTCAATAACTAGGTCCCAAGGAGAACAAGTGAGCCTCCTTAGAGTGTTGGCATTTTAAAGTTTCCTAAGAGTCCTTGGGTGCCAATAAGTGTATTTCAATAATTAAAACAATTGGGATACAATAGAATATTTATGTATTTCTAAATTGGGGTCTCAACTGTGTTTTCTTTTTAAAACTATAAATACAACAGGAAAAAAACATATAAAGGGGAGAGGGCTACTTACACGAGATTACTTATGACAACATTTCTGGTTGTTTTAATTTTAATTTTCAACTGGGTTACAATTTTCACTAAGAGGTCTTCTGTCTGATTCAAAAATGATTTGATTAGAAATTCAAATTAAATTATTTGCAACAAGGCTTTTTCTTCTTTGGGGAGAGGGAGAGAGTAGAGAAGAAGAGGGTCACCATATGCAAAGCTCCCTGACCATGCTCCTAAAGCCAGTGTAAATAAAAATTATTGGATAAAGCCAGAAATGAAATTGGGTCCACTTTCCCTAAACTGAATAAAATTTAAAAATCCATTCATTCTAAAATAAGAATGCAATTAAAATAAACTTCTACTCAAAAAACTAGGAATTAAATTTGTGAAAAATAATATTTAATATTTGAGGTTTTTTTTTAAGGTTTTAATTACCTCTAAATAGTGACCATAACTTTTTTTTTTTTTTTTTTTGAGTCTCGCTCTGTTGTGCAGGCTGGAGTGCAGTGGCATGATCTCAACTCACTGCAATCTCTGCCTTCCTGGCTCAAGTGATTCTCCTGCCTCAGCCTCCTGAGTAACTGGGACTACAGGAGCACACCGTGCCTGGCTAATTTTTGTATTTTTAGTAGAGATGGGGTTTCACCATATTGGCCAGGATGGTCTCCATCTCCTGACCTCGTGATCCACCTGTCTCGGCCTCCCAAAGTGCTGGGATTACAGGCATGAGCCACCACGCCTGGCATGACGATGAATTTTTAAAGTTATGTATTTTTACTCAACCAGTTGAGAAGTATTTGGGTGTAAATCTGCCATCCTACCAAATTAATCATCAAGGAGACAGTCTGTCTTCCAACAAAGGATCCAAAACAATTGTTGAATTTAATATGCTAGATATTTTCCTATGCCACAATTGGATGAGGTAAAATACACATTATTAACAGCAAGTTGATGGTTATTTTATAAATTGTTAGTTAAATGTAAACATGAAGCATAAAAAACATGTTTTTTCGGTTGTTATTATTAAAGGCATCAATAACCAGAAATTCAAGACGACCATACCTTTAAAACAAAGGATCTGAAAATCTTCCATAGAGTAAAAAAACTTGCCAAAGTATTCAGTCTGTTTAAGAAAAAACAAACAAAAAATCTTGCTACGTCTTAATCATGTTAGCCTTCTAGGCCCTGGACCAAGTTGTTACAGGTTTCCTTTGGTATACCTTATGATCAATATGTCTTTGAACAATATTTATAATAACTGATGTTTTTTTATTGTGTTAAAATATACATGGCATAAAACTTACCATTTCAACCACTTTTAAGTGTACAGTTCAGTGGCATTAAGTAGATTCACACTGTGGTTCAGCCATCATCAGTATCCATCTCCAGAACTTTCATCTTCCCCAAACCTATTAAACAATAACTCCCTATTCATTCCTCCCTATCCCCAGTCCCTGGTAGCTCTATTCTACTTTGTGTCTATGAACTTGACACAGATACCACATATAAGTGGAATCATATAATATTTGTCTTTTTTAATGTGGTTTATTTCACTTAGCATAACAATTTTCTAATGTAAATTCGAATTCTCCAATTTACACATGGAAAAATAAAGAAAACAAACTGGTTACCTGGAAAATATACAGGCAACACCATTCCCCAAATACAGTATAACCGTCATAGACCACCCACTCACCTTTTCAAAAATAATTTTGCCTTCTATAAAGAAAATTCAGGTTTCGGCATCATTTCCCCCTTCAAGGGCTCAGACTCCAGAATCTTCCTAACCAAGCCTCATTGTGGCCTACTCTTTGCCCCTCTTTTTTCCAGACGGAAAGGAAAGTTATGCCAGCTATCCTAAGCAATCCTTTGCGGCACCACACACCTGCTCAGACACCGGGTCAGTTAAACAAGCAAAATAACAGCTGAGAAAGTCAGGTCAGCTACCCTGTGATCTTAAAGACATTTACAAAACCAGTCCCCCTTCTCTGCCTTCTTTATGTGAAAATAGCAGTTTAAGTAACATGATTCCTTCCCTTCCTGTGTGAAGAGACAGTGAAAGCCCTCCTGCTGTGAGTCCACTCTCCTAGTTTGGGGAAGAGGCCTCCTTAGTCCACAAGCTTAGTCCCTAAGACTGGGTCTGTGGGGACAGAAGCCCCAGCCTACTGTGGTTATGTTTGCTTAAGGAGCCAGGTCCAACTCAAAGAGTTAACAATTAACAAAGAAGCTTATTACATGTCAGATAATTCTTGTTACCATGATTTTCATTCCTAGGTACAATTAAGGAAACTTTTTGGCTTTGTGATCCTTCTTAAGTTTCTCTTCAGTCAGGCTCAATGCTCTGAATGAAAAAAATACACAAACTGGATGGATAACATTGTAGATTTGTAACAGGTAAAACCTGACTTTTCTAGGAAAACTTTTTTCTTTTAATGGATAGAACACGACAGGTATAGTGACAAAACCAACCCATCAGGCATAAAGATTTTCTGGATGTACCTTTTCCCAATATATTTTTAGATATTTCTTTCTAAGCACAATTTATCACTAGATTTTAAATACAAAAAGTAAACACTTTTTTCATTAAGGATATGACTTTTTAAGAAGTTTTGCTTTACTTGTAACTTTTGAATAGTGTTTCTCTCAGTTTCTTAGATGTGGGTATATTGGTTTGCTTTATTTTTAACTCAGAGAAGAAAAGAGAAAGAATTATGAATGGCCAAAATCCACCTAAGTACTGACTGTTATAAAATACGCTTTTGAAGGTGTAACTGTGTGAGACATCCAGCATACAAAACTACCAAGTCCCCAAACAGCCCTCTGTGGTGAGGGAAGTTTTCTCTTGGTGGGTAAGATGGATGAAGGGAGAGAACCTAGCATGCCCAGAAAGCTGACAGCTTAGGAATATACACTCTTTGGGAACAAGCTCATCTGTTTTTGTGAAGAATAAAAAGCAAATGTTAAAAAGCCCTCAATACTTTGTATCCCAAAGTACCATAAACAACTGCAAAACTAAACAAAAAACAATTCCTATGTGTAATAATTCTCTTTTAGGTTTTCATTTTAGTTTTAGTAAAGCTCTTCTCATGATGTCTTCAAATCACACTAGTTTAGAATTCCATAAAGAATCTTAGAGATAGAGCGTATAACTGTATCCAAACATTTTACCTTAGTAATGGAACTACTACTGATTATCTTTTTTTACTTCTATTAAGCCTACTGAAATCTTAGAGCAACCCTAACAAACAGAATAGACAAAACCAGAAATCCGGTTGAGGAGGCAGCCTATGGATCCAAGGCCCATGTTTGAGAAGCACTGTCAGTCCAACCCCCTCATTTCATGGAAATAGAAGCAGAGCCCCAGTAAGATGAGGTGACTTTTCCAAGTTCACATCACACCAGCATCGGAGTTCAGACTAGTATTCAAGCTGCTTACTCAGCACCATCTTCTATGCTACTCTGCACCAAATATGAATAGTTTGAAAGTTCAGATAATTTAGTATTTTGCATTTGCAGGAAAACTAACGAAGTGGTCAGCAGGTTAGAGTGAGGGTGAAAGTGTGTGTATGAAATTCTCGATGGCCTAAATTCAGGTTCTCAAGGCCAAAAAGACAAAAAGTAAAGAGAGACAATCAGGAGAACCAGGAACCGATCGAATTTAAAGGTAAAGGCAGCCATTTATAATTCTTTCCTATATTCATTTGCTCAGTGGGTAGTTAATTACAGACATGGTGCCAGGCATGGAGAAGGCACAAGTTTCCAGTCTGGCATAGTACAAGCGTGCCTGTGTGTGTGTGTGCATGTGTGTGTGTGTGGCCATGTGCATGTGCATGCAGTTCAGGGAAGGATATGATAGATGCCACAGAAGCAGCCCAGGAAAGGAAGACAAGAAAGGAGGACAGGGCAACCAGGGCAGGTGGTGGAGAAGGTGTCATCTGAGCTGAGCCTTGGATGGCATCCCAGCAGCCACAGGTGGACAAGCAAAGCTGTGAGGGAAGGGAAGAGCTCAGGCCATTCTCCTGTCCACACTGGCCAAAATGAAGGACTCACAGAACTGTGGGAAGTATGGCTGCAGAAGTGACTTTGGAAGTGTCTGTTTACTAAAGGGATGCATGGAAAGCATATTCATATAGACATAAAATGTGCACAACTTGGTCAGCCACCTGAGGGTTGTTGGTGAAAGGAAGTTACAGATTTCAACAATTGTTGTCAAGCTCCCCTATTATAGAAATAGAAGAGGTAACATAATTGGCTTTGGGAGCTGCAAGTAGTTTGCTTTCCAGTGTCAGCATCTGTTCTCTCTGTTCTTTCTCATACTGACCATACTCTCGTGCCCACATTCTCTGCTGCCTCCAAAAGTGCTAATATAAAATTGGAAATGGGGCCAGGCACAGCAGCTCACGCCTATAATCCCAGCACTTGGGGAGCCCAACGTGGGTGCATCACTTGAGGCCAGGAGTTCGAGACCAGCCTGAACAACATGACAAAACCCCATCTCTACTAAAGGTACAAAAATTAGCTAAGTGTGGTGGCACATGCCTGTAATCCCAGCTACTCAGGAGAATCGCTGGAACCTAGGAGACAGAGATTGCAGTGGGCCAAGATCGCGCCACTGCACTCCAGCCTGGGCGACAGAGCGAGACTCTGTCTCAAAAAGAAAAAAAAAAAATTGGAAGGCATTTCCTTCACATTTAGAGAAAAGATCTCCAAAATACTAAGGAGTGGAAAAGGTTAAATCTGAAGCAGGACAAAAGTAACAAGGAAAAAGAGAAACGCCTTCCCCTACCTTTCTGGCCTTCAGTATTCCATAAAACACATTTCTCTCCTGATAAGACCCTGTGCTGACCAGGCAACCCCACTTTACTGCAGGTTCACTAACTGAACTCAGCTGTCTTTTTCAAGGATATCAGTGCAACCAGGAGAGTTATAAAATTGTGAAATTGTAGGAAAGGGGGGCTAAGCCAAACATAGGCTCAGTGGTCTAAACAGAACAGGTGTGAACAGAACTAAGCTGCTGACATCACAATAATGCAGCGTGGTCAGTTCTGAGTGCCTGAGTCCTGCCCATAACTACACACTCATATTGCTTTTTCTGGAGATGTTGCCTATTTTTATTTGAGACATAGTCTCTGTTGCCCAGGCTGGAGTACAGTAGCATGATCACAGCTTACTGTAGCCTCAGACTCCTGGGCTCAAGCAATTCTCTCACCTCAGACTCCCGAGTAGCTAGGACTATGCGTATGCACCACATGTCTTGCTAATTTTTTTTTTGGATGGAGTCTCCCTATGTTGCCCAGGCTAGACTTGAACTCCTAGCTTCAAGCGATCCTCCTGCCTTGGCCTCTCAAAGTGCAAGATGTTGCTTTTGACAGACACAGAGCCCATGCTATTAGAGGTCTGGAAAAGGAAAAGGAACTTTTCCCATTTCTAGTTATTCATACCAAATAAAGTAGCAACAAAGGTATACACTCATTAACTAATTACCACCACATTTTAGAATCTGGCACAAGCTGGTTAAGAGGTGCCAAATCTGCAGTTTCACAGCTAGAAAATGGAGTATGCTTCTACTTTGAATTTATTCATTTAAATGTCCCAGGTGTTTAGATCTGTTCACTTCTCCAGCCCAGCCCCTGTATTACCTTTGAAGAGACTGAGGGTTGGAGTATAGGATTTGCTCTCACTTGGCTAACCACAGCAAAAACTGACAACTATCAAAGGTTCTCAACTCCTAGTTCCTACTCTCTTTGTCACCAGAAATGGTTTTCTCACTTTCTTACTAACGTTTTAGTGAAAGCCCTTATAATTCTTATTCCTTTGGTGCAACCATTATAAGAGATGGTAGCAAAATGTGATAAGGAAGATAAGGATGACAGAAGAGGGCATTGCAGTGGTGATCCTAATACACATTTTCCCCTTGTTAGGTCTTCTACAACAAAGATTTATCTTTTTACATCCTGTTCCTGTGTTATTAGCTAAACCATGCACAATGAAAAGAAGCAATGCAATTCTCAACTTACATTTTGGCCCACAATTCATGTGTCTGTTCATCTTTCTACAGGCATTTCCATCAAAGACCCACCCCACTGTCAAAGACAATTTTTAAGGTGTACCATGCTAGTGAAACCCAAATTAATCACTTCTCTGACTATTGTCAAAAACTCAAGAAATTGCATAAACTTAATGCTAGGCTATGACTAAAAATGCTGTGTACAACTCCATGTAGCATTTACAACTAAGGAAGAAAGCTGAAACTCCAAATTCTTGCTGTATCTTCATTCTTCCTTTTTCTTTCCTAGTTATTTCTGATATTGGTGTTAGCAGAAAAATCAAAATGGGTACAATATGATTACGGTATCATGAAGACCCACGATACTTAGTCCTGTTTGTTAAGAAACAAGGAAAGATCATATAAAATCACTTCAGGTGGTTAAGTGAGTCTTGCTTTTTAAATTTCTGTATCAGTAAAGAAGTGATAAAGACCTGCAATGACCTTCTCTGAACTTCAGAATAACTGTTATTAGGAGAAATGTCATTTTATCCCTCCAGGAAAGAATATATCTCAGGACATGATTAGAAGCTCAGAGAATTTCTTAACCCCGAATTTACTTGTCCTTCCTTCTTCCATTTGGCTAGACTGAGACTCTCTCGCACTGCTGATGAAATACTCACTTTTCCACTCAAACCGCCTGGAAACTTCTCGGGACCTCTGAAAGGGCTGCCCCTGAGCAGAACTCTCCCTCTCCCCAGCGCAGAGCCCCGCCGGGCAGAGGCCACTGGCTGCTCTCCCACCCCACAATGTGGATCTTCACAAGAGGCCTGTGTCAACAGCCCTATCAGGAAGATCACATGACACAGCCTTTGTCTCCTTCCTGCCGGTGTGTCGGTGGTCATGACCAATGACTGCAACAGGGGACTGCCAGGGGAGGAAAAACTCTTCATTTGTATTCTAGCTGTCAAAGAGGAAGACAAGACACCTCCCCAGCTGCCTTCCACCACAGCCCAGGAAGGCCCTGCTCCTCCTACCTGAATGGTTCGGTGCGGGAGAGCAACTAGAGACACAGGAAACTAGGTCTCCAGCCAGAAGCCCACTGTCCTCCCGCCATGGAAATGAAAGACAAGTTGCTTTGATCACCTTGGAGACCAACCACCTCCTTCTTCTGAAAGCTAACCCCACCTTAGCAGCAGCTGCCTCCCCTCCCCCTAGGAGCCCCACTCCCTCCACTCGGCTTGAGTATCAGGCTAATCAGTTTGATCTGACAGATTTTAATTACATTAATTAGGGCTTTTCTGAATAGGCCTGATTAGCATCCTACCAAGGGTTCTTTGGTGGTATTTTTTTTTTTTTTTCTTTCTTCTCTAAAGCAGCTCTGCTAGCATCAGGACTAATACTTTCATTTCGTCAAACAATGGTGACATTTTTGTCTTGCTCAAGGTAAATAATCAGACATTTGGAGGCGTCAAGTGTGAGAGTGTGTTTTATAATAATATCACCCACGAGGATATGGAGTAGGCTCTGCATCTATCTCATGAAGCTTGGTGGGGGAGAAGAGATTATTTAGGACATTTCTCTAGAACACAGGCATTGGTTTTGTTTAGCTTTTGCCTAGGGAAAACTCTACATTGAGTTTTAAAGATCCAGACTCTTCCAAATCTTCCCCCCACACCCACAATCAGACTGAAGCACAAAGATATTCTTACCTCTCTGTATCATTTTGTCAATCCCATTTTAGAGAGAATCAATGATAGTCACAGAAAAGCAAACAGAGATTTAGCCTTTGTCTCTCCATTTGTTTCTCAAAATAAAAACACCTTGAGTGTCAACAAGGTTTTTCCTGAAAACATTTAACTACTTTCAGCCACTAATAAAAGATAACAACATTGATTTCTCAGAATATTGTACAAAGATTAGCATGGCACACATGTTTGGCTTTGTTGATCATCTGTACTATAATTACTGCTTTAAAATATGGTGTTTTAAATAAGCCACAATAAATGAGGGCATAGTTCCAGACACCAGGAAGAAAATCTACCAAACTAAATAAGTCTGTTTCTAATTTTTTTTCAACCACATATCTCAAGGAAAGCAGTAAAAATGTGGACTTGCAACTCTTAATTCAAGTTTTGCATTCTACAGACACCCAGTCTGCCCTCTGTAACTTGTGCAATAGCTATTTCTCTGGGGATTAACACTGTTATTCCCACTCACCTGAACAATGTCATAACAATGATGGTATGTTCCTGAATTAGCTAGAACCTTGGAAAGATAGATGAGAAATCGCATTTTCTAGCCACAGTAGCTTACCAGAAATATAAAAGTTCAAAAAAATCACTTAAAAATGTATTCTAATACCATATGCATGTCTCTTTTTTTCTTTTAAGAGACTGGGTCTCACTCTGTCACCCAGGCTGCCTTGAACTCCTGGGCTCAAGTGGCAGTCATCTTGCTTTTAAGGGTTATCTTCCATTTAATATTTCTAGCCCTTTGTTTTCTCTAGTCACTTTAAAGGGAAAGCGAACTTTCCTAAAGTGTCTATGTATTCACCTTTTCTTCATTCTGAAGGAAAAAAAACTCAATGAAAATGACATTCACTGCCTTTTTCTTATCACCTAAGTCTCACTGGAAATCAGAATGAACCTTTCTTCCTTTCCCTGGTCTTATCTAGGTGGATTGGATGTCTTTAGAAGGAACCTGACTTAATTCTGTCTTTGATAACTACCATGCTTATACCTGAGCTTAACAATCACAAGGATAGCGATGATCCATTCACCTGCATGGGAAGTAATGAAAGCCTAAACTTGTAGTGGTAGGTCTTTGATCCACTTTGGATCAGAAAATTAAGAATTTCCAGGAAGCATTGGCAAAAGACTGGAGAAACTGAAGGGTGGAAAGAGGTGATATGATTTGAGGCCAGATACTGAACAGTACTGCTGCTCCTCTCACACCCAAATGCTCGCCCTGAGTTCGATACTATCTATTTTACCCTCTGCAATGATGATTTACTTCTGGCTTCCCTTGGCAAAAAGTACTAAGTGATTTATTAACAACAAAATAAGCCAACTCACTCACAGTAACCTAATGCCAAAATTTACCTAGTATTCCATTTAGTTACTTAATTATAACTTTACTTAATTATAACTTTCTAAACAGTTCAAGAAAGAGAAATGGAATTAAGAGTCTTGTCAGCCAGACTCATAGAAGGTTAGCAACAGAATTTAGTCATGAGCAGGAACAGAAAAAAAAAAAAAAGAAACAAAGAAAGAAAAAAAAAGGAAGAACAAAAAGTGGTTAGTGGGAGAAAAAAAGAGTTTAAAGCTTTTGCTTTCCAAAGAAATTGAGAATTGTAAAGCCAGTAGCAACTTTAACAATATAGACTGATATATACAAGTACATATTCACACATATAGTGGGGTTAAGGAGGTAGGGCATAAAACTAATACACAAAAGAAATTAAAGTAAGAAAAAACTAAATGGAAAAAGATTGCCTAGCTTTTAAAATATTCACTCCTGTGTAGAATAAGAAGATCACAACCCATTTCATAAAATTAAGATATACAGATGGTCACTGAGCAATCTTGATACCACTGACAGTTAATTCGATTAAAAATATTAAAATCTGGCCCAGGTGTGCTGGCTCATGCCTGTAATCCCAGCACTTTGGGAGGATGAGGCGGGTGGATCACCTGAGATTGTGAGTTCAAAACCAGCCTGACCAACATGGAGAAATGCTGTCTCTACTAAAAACACAAAATTAGCTGGGTGTGGTGGCCCATGCTGTAATCCCAGCGACTCAGGAGGCTGAGGCAGAAGCATCACTTGGGGAGCCAAGATGGCGCCATTGCACTCCAGCCTGGGCAACAAGAGGGAAACTCTGTCTCAAAAAAAAAAAAAAAAAAAAAAAATTAAAATATGAATATAAACTCTCCAAACATTCATTCAGTTAGCCAATGATTATTTACTGAGCTCCTGCTACATGCCAGGCACTGTGCTAAGCAGTGGGTATATGATATTCAGCAAAACTGACATAGTCTTTGCCCTCCATGGAGCTTATAATTAGGTGAGAGAGACCAACAATAAACAAGGTAATGTAAAAATAAATACCAATTATGGCAATTGTTTCTGTTGTGTGAGAGAAAATAACAGTGAAGAGAAACCAGGTGTTCGGAGAAGACCACTCTGTGAGGGGACTTTTAAGCTGAGGCGTAAAAGTGTCAGCCTTGGGCCAGACGCAGTGACTCATGCCTGTAATCTCAGCACTTTGGGAGGCCGAGGTGGGCAGATCAGCTGAGGTCACGAGTTCGAGGCCAGCCTGGCCAACATGGTGGAACCCCGTCTCTACTAAAAATACAAAAATTAGCTGGGCATGGTGGCACATGCCTATAATCCCAGCTACTCGGGAGGCTGAGGCAGGAGAATCGCTTGAACATGGGAGGTGGAGGTTGTGGTGAGCTGAGAATGCGCCATTGCATTCTGGCCCAGGTGGCAAGAGTGAAACTCCATCCTCCCTCAAAAAAGTGTTAGCCTTGTAGAATGGGGAGAGAGGGGGAGTATGGTAGTTAAGTAACGCTGGATGAAGAGAAGCATTCTAGCACTCCAAAATCAGGAAGAACTCTGTGAGTTCTAGGATCTACAGGAACACAGCTGCAGCAGGGTGAGTATGTAAGTTGAGGTACAAAACTTCACAGCCTGTGATAAGAGAAGAATTTGTCTCCTGAAGACCAGGTTTTATTCTGAGGACAACTCTAGAAAAACCAGAAGTTAAATGTTCATTCTTAAATTAACAATTTTTGTTCACAGTTTTTTTTTTCTTTCTTTTTTTTTTTTTTGAGACAGAGTTTCACTCTTGTTGCCTGGGCTGGAGTGCAATGGTGCGATCTCAGCTCACTGCAACCTCTGCCTCCCAGGTTCAAGCGATTCTCCTGCCTCAGTCTCCCGAGTAGCTGGGATTACAGGCATATGCCACCACGCCCAGCTAATTTTTTTTTGTATTTTTGGTAGAGACGGGGTTTCTCCATGTTGGTCAGGCTGGTCTCAAACTCCCAAATTCAGGTGATCTGCCCACCTCAGCCTCCCAAAGTGCTGGGATTACAGGCGTGAGCCACCATGCCTGGCCCCACACTTAGTTTTTAAGGTAACACCGAGGAAATGTACTCTAATAGGAGAATAGTTATATGAATTAGAAATATCTGGTGATGAAATATTAGCAAAACATATAAAAATGTTTTACAAAATATATAATGAAGGGGCTGGGCATGGTGGCTCACGCCTGTAATCTCAGTACTGGGCAGCTGAGGTGGGCAGATCACTTGAGCTCAGGAGTTTGTGACCAGCCTGGGCAACATGGCAAAACCCCATCTCTACAAAAATATGAAAAATTAGCCACACATGGTGGCACGCACCTGTGGTCCAAGCTATCTGGGAGGCTGAGGTGGGAGGATTGCTTGAGCCCAGGAGGTAGAGGATGCAGTCAGCCAATATAGTGCCATTACACTCCAGCCTGGGTGACAGTGAGACTCGGTCTCAAAAAAAAGAAACAAGAAAGAAATACTAGGAAGAACGATGCCACCATGTTACCATGTTGATGTTGATAATGATTAATGCTAAGTGGAGGAATTATGGATGGTTCTATTTTTTAATGTTACTTTTTAAAAGTTATTATATGGTGAAACTTTTCTGGGGGGATGTTCAGTTCTATGAATTTTAACACATGTAGATTCATATAACCACCACCACTATCAGGATACACAATGGTTCCATCATGCCAAGAAACTATCTCATGCTATTTCTTCATAGTCACACCTGATAGTTTTATTTAATTTTTAGCCTTTTCTGTAGCTTCCAAACTCTCTACAATTAGTAGGTATTGCTTGAATTTTCAGGAAAAACAAACAAACAAACATATTTTAAGGTAATGAAAGTAAAAGAACGTAACAGCAATAACCTAAAGCAATGGCTTTTTTTCTTAATAATTATTTGAGAGAGATGTCTCAGATATTTTTCAATTTAGAATCTTCCTCAACTGGCTCATTCTGCTCCTGACCAAAAATACTAACCTTTGAACAATGTGAAAAATACAATGTTTGTGGGTAGGGCCTGGGAGATGTTTTATGTTATCAAGAAAATTCTCCCAAAAGAACAATGACCATGAAAAGTAACAGAGAGACTTACAGTAATAATAATAGTAATGCCAGCTCAAAAGACCTAGGAGGGAGAACAAACAGAATTGAACACAAGAAGCAATCCTGCTGGAGCTCCAAACATTGATCTGTGGTGCCACAGGATTCCAATCCAAGCAGTGCAACTTCAGAAGCAGTGTTACTATTACCTCTCCTAGAATATCATGTTGTTTATAGTGGGGAAAAAATAGGAAAGTAAACTAAGGCCCATTAGCAGGAATGGTTGAATACACTACAGTCAAACATACCACTGAATGCCAGGCCAAATTAAGAGCTATAACAGTGGCCATAGAAGGACTTTCATCATCCTTTTATTGACAAATGCAAGATAATAATACGATCTGTTTTTCAAAAACAATGACAGAGAGTAGGGGAGGGGTAGCATTAGGAGATATACCTAATGTAAATGATGAGTTAATGGGTGCAGCACACCAACATGGCACATGTATACATATGTAACAAACCTGCATGTTGTGCACATGTACCCTAGAACTTAAAGTATAATAAAAAAGAAAAAAAATTAAAAAAAAAAATGACAGATAACACTATATATTTATATCTTAATTGTTCCTCTATAATTATATGCACATTTAGGAAGGCAATAAAGGATACACATTATGTTGTTAACATTGAAAAGGGAGCTTTTACTCTTAATTCATAACTGCAAATTAATAATAATTCTTTTAATTATAACAAACAAGGAATAGATGACCTTCTGATCAACTTAGTCAAGGACGTATGTATCCGGACAACACCTAAGCCCACAGGATACAGGTTTGAACTGTGAAGTCTGCTTTACAGAGAAAAGCTGCAGATGGCTGCTGCTACCAGGATTCTTAATCACTGAGAAAGTAGAACAGAAACTAGGAGGACAGTATATCTCTTAAGCAGACTATCTGAGAGTCTCTTCAATCCTTTTACTAGAAGGTAAATACACCCTGGCCTACAGATAGACGGAGGTGGTGTGCTTGTATTCATGTGTGCTTATATGCACGCATGTGTTTATTCCAGCAACCCCACACTCTCCATTGCTCTAGTCTAACTAGAATGGTCCTGGAGAGAAGAGGACAAATCAATCAATTCAGCATGTCACTCTCAGCCATCTTAGGAAATCAGCTGCATGCTCTGATTTCTTCATTAATGTCAAGAGAAGAACAATGGGTCCCAGCCATTAAGCTCCTCACAGTTCAAGAAACAGTTAAGCAGATGATAATCAGTGCATGTAGCTGGGTCTCAAACATTTGGCTGCTTAATCATTTCTTCCTCACTGGGCAGTGCCCAAACACATAGGGAATATTTTGAATGCCTTGGTCTTACGGATCAGGGAAAGTAAGAGGGTTTCAAGAGAGGTGTGGGTATTGTAAAGGGAGAGATGGAGATGGAGAATTTATAGGGGTGGACAGGCCAGAAAAATATCACTGGCAAACCTTTGCTAGGAAATAAAACCATTTCTTAATTGCCATTCGGGAAATAGGCTAAACACAATCTCGCTAAGCCGCTATGGACTAGTGAACTGATTAAGGCAGGGATGTCAGCAAGAAATACTTGTTTCTAATATTATATGACAATAGATTTGTGACTAACCCATTTAGTACTATTGTTTCACAAACTAGCTTATTTTAACTTTTAAAGTAACATTTTAATCATGCTTCACTGAACACATCAGGGGTAAAATTATACACTTGAATTTAATAATACAGGAGACAGAAGGAAGCTAATTCCAGGTGGCCTATATTTCAATCAGTATAAAATAAAAACAGTAAAAAATAGCTGTGGTTGTTTCCTCAAATGAGTGGGTTTAGGAATACAGACTTTTCTGATAAATTGGCACAATGTTTCAAAAACATTTATGAGTAACCAAAATAGTAGCTATAGAGGACAATCCATCTTTCTATCATCAATGTGTTAGATTATACAGAAACTTAGACAAACATAACAGGGATTGAGTCACTTTTCTCTTACATGAAAATAAACTTAAGGCAGCCTTTTATGAATACACGGACCAAATATATTTTTATACTATTGGATTTAATAAAATCCATATACACAAAAAGGCTCTCTGTCTATTTTTAAAGACATGTCCTTATCCTTTGAGGAAAGCTCTGAGCCTCTCCCCACTCCTCCAATGCAGCCTGAGATAGTAAAGATGACCACAAGCAATCAAAGAGACTTCTTATAACATAGCTGTTTCTGAACTTTCTAAGTTTATGGTCTAATTATAAAGAGTGTGAACAAGAAAGAAGATTACTTACTTATTTAAAAAATGTTTTAAAAATACATACTCATATATTGTCTTATTTGACATTCTCTAGCAATGGGACATTAGAATTTACAAGTTCTATTCAAATCAAAATAAGATTCCTAAAAATATACCTAGGAGAATAAAAATATGTGTGAAATGGCAGTTGGGAGAGAGGATTCTGGAAACATGATGGAATAGGGAGGAGTAGGGACCTGTCTTCTCAGCTAGAGAACAAATACACTAGCAAAATTTGTCTCGTAACTATTTTGGAACTCTGGAGTATACTGAAAGCAAGCAACCTCTAGGGGAAGGCTTGGATGTTAAATTATGGTTAATTTTGGTCAATTTCAGCTCTTAACTCAGCAGCAGCTACCCATTCCCCACCTCTCAGCCCCATGGCAGGCAGCTGTGTATGTACTACTGGAGCAGCTTGCCAGGGTGTGCAAAAGGGACTCTATCCTCCAAAGATTGGGATCTATGTCCTGACCACTGATTGCTGCTTTGGATCATGGAAGTGCAGACACAGAGGCCGACTATCTTTGTTGCACATACCATCCTTTTATTACAAGATCCTCCTCCTCTAGCTAAAGCAATTGCCAGAGGTTTTAAAGGACCAGCATCCCTTTTCTTCTTCATTTTTCACCTTTTCCCCTTTTGGGAGCCAGACATTAAAAAATAGAATATGCAAAAACAATGCATAGAAAGAGTAAATTTAAAAGTCACCACACATGCCCAGTGAAATGTACAGGCTCAGAAAAGACCTGAGAACACCTTAAATTTGTACTTCAGGCTTGGCCGGGCGCAGTGGCTCAAGCCTGTAATCCCAGCACTTTGGGAGGCTGAGACGGGCGGATCACGAGGTCAGGAGATGGAGACCATCCTGGCTGACACGGTGAAAAAAATACAAAAAAATTAGCGCAGCACTCAGGAGGCTGAGGCAGGAGAATGACATAAACCCAGGAGGTGGAGCTTGCAGTGAGCTGAGATCCGGCCACTGCACTCCAGCCTGGGCGACAGAGCGAGATGCCGTCTCAAAAAAAAAAAATTGTACCTCAGGCTGATCCTTGGCACAGAGACAGCCTACAAGAATAGAAAACAAAACAGGACAAAGACAAAAAATAGCAGGCTGGGTGCAGTGTCTCACGCCTATAATCCCAGTACTTTGGGAGGCTAAGGTGGGCGGATCACCTGAGGTCAGTGTTTGAAACCAGCCTGGCCAACATGGTGAAACTCCGTGCCTACTAAATATAGAAAAATTACCCAGGCATGGTGGCGCATGCCTATAATCCCAGCTACCCAGGAGGCAGAGGTTGCAGTGAGCTGAGATTGTGCCACTGCACTCCAGCCTGGGTGACACAGTGAGACCCCATCTCAAAAAAAAAAAAAAGACAGAAATAGCAAACCATAGGAAAGAGAGAGAGTATGATTTCCAGTTATCACATTTTTTGTTTCAAATGTCCAACGTCCAGCAACAATCACAAGACACACAAAGAAACAGGAAACTACGGCCTATTCAAAAGAAAGAAATAAACCAACAAAAACTGTCCTTAAGAAAGATGAGATAGCAGACCTACTAGACAAAGACTATAAAACAACAGTCTTAAATATGCTCAAAGAGCTAAAGGAAGATGTGGGGAAAGTCAAGAAAACAGTGTATGAACAGAATGGAAATAGCAATAAAAAGACAGAAAACCTAAAAAGAAACCAAGAAACTCTACAGCTGAAAAGTACAAGGACAAAAATGAAAAATTCACTAGAGGTATTTGGCCAGATTTGTGCAGGCAGAAGAAAAGAATCAGCAAACTTGAAAACAGGACAAAGAAAATGAAAGAGTCAGAGAAACAGAAAGAAAAAAGATGGAAGGAAAGTGAGAAGAGCCTAAGGGACCTCTGGGACACCATCGGTAAACCAACATACCCATCATCATGGGAATCTTATCAGGAAAAGAGGAAAAAAGGGTAGAAAGATTATCTGAGGAAACAGTGGCTGAAAACTGACCAAATTTGATGAGAGATACAAATATAAACATCTAAGAAACTCAGTGAACTTCAAGTATAATGAACTCAGAAATCCACACCAAGAGAAATGATTGAGAAAAGTGAATCATCATTTACAAGAAATCCTCAATGAGATCATCAACTGATTTCTCATCAGGAATTTTAGGGGCAAGAAGGCAGTGAGCTAGTATATTCAATGTACTAGGAGCAAAGAAGGCAAACAAACAAAAACCCTCAACCAAGAATCCTATATCCAAGCAAAACTATCCTTCAAAAGTGAGGGGAAATTAAGACATTTCCAGATGAACAAAAGTTGAGGAAATTGGTTACCACCAGAACTGTCCTGCAAGAAATGCCAATAGAAGGCTTGAAATAAAAGAACACTAGACAGTAACTTGAAGCCATGTGAAGAAATAAAGAGCCAGGAATGGTGGTACATACCTACAGTCCCAGCTATTTGGGAGTGCTGAGGCAGGAAAATCACTTGAGTCCAGGAATTTGAGGCTGCAGTGAGGTATGATTGTGCCACTGCACTCCAGCCTTGGCAACAGGGCAAGGCCCCATCTCTAAATTTTTGTATTTGGCTAATTTTTGTATTTTTAGTAGAGATGGGTTTTCACCAGGTTGGCCAGGCTGGTCTCAAACTCCTGACCTCAAGAGATCTGCTGGCCTCAGTCTCCTGAAGCGCTGGGATTACAGGCGTGAGCCACCATGCCCAGCTGTAAAGTTGTTTTTAACTCTACTTTTTTGTTTTCTACATGTTTTAAGAGACTGTTACACTAAGAAACACAATTATTACTGTGTTTCTGAGCACACAATGTACAAAGATGTAGTTTTGTGGCATCAATAACACAGAGGTGAGGATGGAGCTATACATGAACAGAAGTTAGCATGCTATTGAATTAATTTAGTGTAAATTCAAAATAGAGTGTTGTAATGTGATCTCATGGTAAATACAAAGAAACTAGTTACAGTATATACAAATAAATGTGAATTAAAATGTTTCACTACAAAAAATCAACTAATCTAGCCTGGGCAACATGATGAAACCATGTCTCTACTAAAAATACAAAAGTTAGCCATGCATAGTGCTGCACATTTGTAATCCCAGCTACTTGAGAGGCTGAGGCATGAGAATCGCTTGAACTTAGGAGGGGGAGGTTCCAGCAAGCTGAGATTACACCACTGCACTACAGCCTACATGACAGACTTAGATTCTGTCTCACAAAAAAAAAAAAAAAAAATCAACTAAATTCTAAAGAGACAGTAATGCAGGAAATGAGAGACAAAAAATTGCTTCTCCATAAGGAATATAGAAAACAAATAGCTGGCCAGGCACAATATCTCATGCCTTTAATCACAGTACTTTGGGAGGCTGAGGCAGGTGGGTCACTTGAGCTCAGGAATTCAAGACCAGCCTGGGAAACATGGTGAAACCCTGTCTCTATTTTTAAAAAATTTATTTAAAAAACATAAATCGAAAAAGAAAACAAAAAGCAAAATAACAGAAGTCTCACCTCATCAGTAATTATTTTATATGTAAATGGATTAAATTCTCCAATCAAGGCCGGGCGCGGTGGCTCAAGCCTGTAATCCCAGCACTTTGGGAGGCCGAGATGGGCGGATCACGAGGTCAGGAGATCGAGACCATCCTGGCTAACACGGTGAAACCCCATCTCTACTAAAAATACAAAAAAAAAAAAAAATTAGCCGGGCGAGGTGGCCGGCGCCTGTGGTCCCAGCTACTCGGGAGGCTGAGGCAGGAGAATGGCGTGAACCCGGGAGGTGGAGGTTGCAGTGAGCTGAGATCCAGCCACTGCACTCCAGCCTGGGCGACAGAGCAAGACTCCGTCTCAAAAAAAAAAAAAAAAAAAAAATTCTCCAATCAAAAGACAAAGACTGGCAGACTGAATTAGAAAACATGACCCATGACCCAATTTTATGTTCTCTGTAAAAGATTCACTTTAGATCCAAAGACAAATAAATCGAAAGTGAAAGGATATAAATATATATCCCATATAAATAGTAATTAAAAGAAAGCAGTGTAGGTATACTAATTTTAGACAAAATAGTCTTTATTTTTTTATTTTTTTGAGACAGGGTCTCTCTCTCTGTCACCCAGGCTGGAGTACAGTGGCATTATCAGAGCTCACTGCAGCCTTGACCTCCCAGGCTCAAGCTATCCTCCCACCTCAGCTTCTTGAATAACTGAGGCTACAGGCATGTGCTACCACACCCAGTTAATTTTTTAAGTTTTTATAGAGACAGGAGGGTCTCACTATGTTGTCCAGGTTGGCCTTAAACTCCTGGCCTCAAGCAGTTCTCCTGCCTCAGTCTTCCAAAGTGCTGAGATTACAGGCATGAGCCACCACACCTGGCCAAAATAGATTTAAATCCCAAGAGTTTAGAAGAGACAAAGAAGGATGCATTTTATTAATAAAAGGCTCAATACAGTAATAAGAAGTAACAACTACAAACATTTAAACACTAGTAATAGACCATCATAATATAGAAAGCAAAAATCGATACAACGTAGACTGGAGGGAGAAGTAGTCAGTTCTACAATAATAGTTGGAGATTGCAATACTTCACTCTCAAGAATAGAACAAACAGACAGAAGTAAGGAAATAGAGCACCTGAACAACACAACAAATTAATTATATTTAATAGACATACACAGGACATTCTATGCAATAATAACAGAACATATTCTTCTCAAGTGTGCATAGCACATTCTCCAGAATAGACTTACGAAACAGACTTAAAAAGAGTTTAGTGTCAGGCCCAGCTTGGTGGCTCCCACCTGTAATCCTCTCAGCACTTTGGGAGGCTAAGGCAGGCGGATCACCTGAGGTCAGGAGTTCAAGACCAGCTTGGGCAACACAGTGAAACCCCAGCTCTACTAAAAATACAGAAACTAGCCAAGCATGGTAGTGCACACCTGTAATCTCAGCTACTCAGGAGGCTGAGACAGAAGAATCACTTGAACCTGGGAGTTGGAGGTTGCAGTGAGCTAAGATCACTGCACTCCAGCCTGGGTGATAGAGTGAGACTCCATCTCAAAAAAAAAAAAAAAAGAAAAAAGAAAAAATGTAGTGTTATCTCTGAGTACAAAGGAATAAAGTTAGACATCAATAACATAAGGGAAACCAGAAAATGAACAAATTTGTAGAAACTTAAAACACACTATTAAACAATAAATCAAAGAAGAAATCAAAAGGGAAATTAGAAAAATAATTAGAGATGGATGAAAATAAAATACAATATGCCAAAACTTATGGGATGCAGCAAAAGCATTGCTAAGGGGGAAAATTTATAGCTATAAACACAAACAAAAATAAGAAAATTCTTAAATCAACAACCTAACTATATAACTTAAATAACTAGGAAAAGAACAAACTAAACCCAACACTAGAAGATGAAGAAAATAATAAAGATTAGAGCAAACATAAACAAAATAGAGAACAGAAAACAATAAAGGAAATAAATGAGACCAAACACACTAGTTCTTAAAAGATAACCAAAAAAGGGGGGCAAATCTTTAGCTAGATGGACTAAGAGAAAAAGAGAGAAAACTCAAACTACCAAAATCAGAAATGAAAGTGGGAACATTACTACTGATTCTACAGAAATAAAACTGATTCAAAGAGAGTACCATGAATATTTGTATGCTAACAGATTGGATAAACTAGATAAGACAGACACATTCCTAGAAACGAAAAACCTACCAAGACTGAATCATGAAGAAATAGAAAATTTGAAGAGACCTATAACTAGTATGGAGAATGAATGAGTAATAATAATAATAATAATGATAAATCTCTTGACAAAGAAAAGTCCTGAACCTGATGGCTTCACTGGTGAATTCTACCAAGCATTTAAAGAACACCAATCCTTCTCAAGCTTTAAAAAAAAATTAAAGATAAAAGAACATTTCTTTATTCATTGTATGAGGCCATCATTATCCTGATCCCAAAGTTGGTCAAAGACACTACAAGAAAACTGCAGACCAATATCCCTTACAAATATTGACACAAAAACCCTCACCTATATACTAGCAAATGAATTCAACAGCACATTACAAAGATTAGGCCAGGCACAGTGGCTCATGCTTGTAATTCCAGCACTTTGGGAGGCCTACGTGGGAGGATTGCTTAAGGTCAGGAGTTCAAGACCAGCCTGGTCAACAGAGCAAAAAGATTTCATCTCTTAAAGAAAAAAACATACTAAAAATTAAAGAAATATTATATGTCATCTCCAGGCGTGGTTGGCTCATGCCCGTAATCCCAATGCATTTGGGATGTCAAGGCAGGAGGATCCCTTGAAGTTAGGAGTTCGAGACCAGCCTGGGCAATATAGAGATTCTGTCTCTACAAAAAAAAAAAAATAATAATAATAATAATATTAGCTGGGCATAATGGTGCACACCTGTAGTCCTAGCTACTTGGGAAGCTGAGGTGGTGGTGGGGGATCACTTGGGGCCAGGAGTTACAGATTACAGTGAGCTATGATTGTACCACTGCACTTCAGCCTTGATGACAAAGCAAAACTCAGTCTCTTAAAAAACAGATTTTTAAGAAAAGGTTAGATGGTAAATTTTATGTTATGTATATTTTATCACAATTTTAAAAATTGAAAAAAAAAGAAACTACCCATGTTTTGGTATCTCTAAGCCCATTATTTCTATGTCTCTAAAATGGAAATGATAATACAACCCACCTCATATGGCTTTTGTGAGGATTAAATGAGAAAATATTTGTTAAGTCCTTTAGTGCGGTGCCAGGCACAACAGTAAACTTTCAATAATGTTAGCTATTATTCTTACTTAAAAGTAACTTTATAGTGAGTGGAAGGGAACTAGAATTAAAATAATCAATAATTGATAACAATTAGCAAATAGTAAGAAAGGTGCCAAATTGTATGAGGGTGCTTATTTCTTAAAATTTTACTTTAATTCAGGGTTGTCATGAAAATATGGTATTGGCTGGGCACGGTGGCTCACACCTGTAATCCCAGCACTTCGGGAGGCCGAGGCAGGTGGATCACAAGGTCAAGAAATCGAGACCATCCTGGCCATGGTCAATACAGTGAAACCCCATCTCTACTAAAAATACAAAAATTAGCTGGGTGTGGTGGCACAGGCCTGTAGTCCTAGCTACTCAGGAGGCTGAGGCAGGAGAATCGCTTGAACCCAGGAGGCGGAGGTTGCAGTGAGCCGAGATTGTGCCACTGCACTCTAGCTTGGTGACAGAGCAAGACTCTGTCTCCAACAAAAAAAAAGAAAGAAAGAAAGTATGGTATTGTAATTTGGGAGACTGAGAAGGGTGGATCCCTTGAGCCCAGGAGTTCCAGAACAGCCTGGGAAACATGATGAAACCCTGTCTCTACCAAAAAAAAAAAATTAGCTGGGTGTGGTGGTGCACACCTGTAGTCCCAACTACTGGGGAGGCTGAGGCAGGAGGATTGCTTAAGCCCAGGAGGCAGAGGCTGCAGTGAGCTGTGATTGTAACACTGCACTCCAGCCTGGGTGACAGAGCAAGGCCCTGTCTCTAAATAAATAAATAAAGTAGTCTTTAATATGCCTAGCTATTTTACTACTTTAATTTCTTGATAATTTCATGGGAACATGTTCATTTCTTCTCTTTTTAACAAAATCTGTTTGTCTGGTTTTGTGAGAATCTACCTGTGGGTAAGGCATCATCTGCAGCTGAGTCATAGCATATACTAATTGCAGAGAAAATGCCTCAGGAAAAATAAATAAGATTCCTGCATCTGATGGACTCAAGCCTATTAGAGGAGATAGCTATGGTCTGGGCACAAAACAATTTAAAAAACAAAACTGGGATGGGAATCAGAAGATGAGGCTCTAACTCCAACACGGACTTTCTGTTTCTCGTCTGTAAAATTAGACAGCTGATCTACTTCTCTTTAAGTTCCCTTTCAGGTCTAAATTTCAAAGTTGTGTAGTGTGGTTGTTGCCCTGGCACCTCTTCCCACACACTGCAGAAAACTAAGCTTGGAGATAGCCCGAGCCTCAGAAAAAATCATGGTTTCTCCCTGAACTGGACTCTCCCCATTGCCTGGCATTCATCCCATGTTTTCCACCTCGGTGCTCTCATCGGTTTCCACAACCTCAGTTTCTATTCTTCATCCTCAATCTTCTGCCCTTCAGTCTCAGGAAACTGAAGATCACTTTGTTTCACAGAGAAAATATAAACCACTAAATTACCCTCAACTTTCTACCACCCAAAGTTAAATTCTCCAACATCCTAATTTTTTTCTTTGGCTTCAGTGAAAGGAGTATTAAAAGGAGGCCGTAGATTGGACAACATTTCTCCAGGAAGCATTCCCTTGCCCCCTAAGCCTGGGCAGATCCCTCTGCTGGGTCATCCCTGAAGATCCTGGGACTTCCACCTTCATTGCACTTATCACGGAACCATATATTTTAAAAATGTCCATTTACTTTTCTGTATATCTCAAGCTGTAAGTTCCATGTGAGCAAAAGTTACTTCTGGCTTATTTATATTTGTTTTCTCTATATAATGCAGAAATTGTTCAATATATATTCTAAAAATAGAAGAATAAGTAAGTTTCCCAATAAACTTATCAGAATGCCAAACTCTTGGCACCACTTGGGCTTTGCTTGCAGGTTCTTTCCAAAACAAACTTTTTTATTACTATAAAAGCAATGCATATTTATTATGAAGAAAAAAATCAGAAAAAACAAAACAAAAGAGAATACAAACGACAGAAGGCTCCAACCTACCAACTATTGTTGTTAACTTCTTTGGGCATTTCTTCCAGAAGCTTTGAATCATATGCTGATATTAAAATAGGATCACTTCGGATATACAGATCAATATAATGATAGAGAAATAGACCCACACATATTTGTTCTACTGATTTTATATGAAGATTCTTGAGCAATTCAGTGGGGAAATGGAAAGTCTTTTTAACATACGGTGCTGGACCAACTGTATATTCACATGGCAAAAAAATGAAAATTGACCCTTATCACCATACAGCACCATACATATAGATTATCTCTAAGTCAATCTTAGACCTAAATGTGAAACCCAAAACTACGAAACTGCCGTAAGAAAATGTAAGAAAATATATTTACAACCTTGGAGTCAGCCAAAGTTTTTTAGATAAGTTCCTCCCTCCCCATCAAAAAAGGCACAAACCATTAAAGAATAATACATTAGGCCATGTGTGTTGGCTCACGCCTGTAAGCCCAGCACTCTGGGAGGCTGAAGTGGGCGGATCACAAGGTCAGGAGATCGAGACCATCCTGGCTAACACGGTGAAACCCCGTCTCTACTAACAATATAAAAAATTAGCTGGGCGAGGTTGCGGGCGCCTGTAATCCCAGCTACTCGAGAGGCTGAGGCAGGAGAATGGCGCAAACCCGGGAGGCAGAGCTTGCAGTGAGCCGAGATCGTGCCACTGCACTCCAGCCTGGGCGACAGAGCGAGACTTTGTCTCAAACAGAAACAAACAAACAAACAAACAAAAAGAATACTACATTAGACTCCCTCAAAATCTAAAACTTTTGGTTTTGAAAAGACATCATTAAGAAAGCAAAATGGACTGGGTATGGTGGCTCACTCCTATAATCCCAGTGCTTTTTGGGAGGCCATGGTGGGAGGACTGCTTGAGGTCAGGAGTTTGAGACCATCCTGGGCAATATAATGAGTGTGAGACCCCATCACTACAAAAAAAGAAAAAATCTTTTTTAATTATCTAGGCTATGCACTTGTAGTCACAGCTACTCTGGAGGTCAAGGTGGGAAGATTGCCTGAGCCCTGGAGTTTGAAGTTATAGTGCTACTGTACTCCAGACTGGGTGACAAACAAGACTCTGTCTCAAAAACCAACCAACCAAACAAACAAACAAAAACAAAACAAAACGGCAAGCCACAGACTAGGAGAAAATATTCACAACAGATACATCAAACATAGGACTTATACCCAAAATATATAAAATACATAAAGAACTCTCAAAACTTAATTAGAAAACATAAACTAATTTTTTTTTTTTTTTGATACGGAGTCTCGCTCTGTCACCTAGGCTGGAGTGCAGTGGCGCGATCTCGGCTCACTGCAGCCTCTGCCTCCCGGGTTCATGCCATTCTCCTGCCTCAGCCTCCCGAGTAGCTGGGACCACAGGCGCCTGCCACCATGGCCGGCTAAGTTTTTGTATTTTTAGTAGAGACAGGGTTTCACTGTGTTAGCCAGGATGGTCTCGATTCCTGACCTCATGATCTGCCCGCCTCGGCCTCCCAAAGTGCTGGGATTACAGGCGTGAGCCACCACGTGCGGCCACCAATTTTTTAAATGTGCAAAATAGTAATATAGAAACTTCATTAAAGAAGATATACAATGGCCAATAAGCCCATGAAATGATGCTAAACATCATTAGTCATGAGGGAAATGCAAATTCAAATACAATGAGGCCAGATGCAGTGGCTCATGCCTGTAATCCTAACCCTCTGGGAGGCCAAGACGGGCAAATTGCTTGAGCCCAGGGGTTCAAGACCAGCTTGGGTAAAATGGCAAAACCCCAGCTCTACAAAAGATTAAAAAAAAAAAAAATTAGCCAGGCATACTGAGGCACGCTTGTTGTGTCAGCTACTAGGGAGGCTGAGGTAGGAGGATCACCTGAGCCTGGAGAGGTTGAGGCTGCAGTGAGCCATGATGGTGCCTCTGCATTCAGCCTGGGTGACAGAGTGAGGCCCTGTTATGGAAAAGAAAAAAAAAAAAAAGCAAAAAAACAAAAAGTTGAAGAGACTGGTATATCCATACAATGGACTACTCAACAACATAAAGGAATAAACTCTTGATCCACGCAACAACATGGATGAATCTCAAAATCATTATACTGAGTGAAAGAAAACAAAACAAGTGCATATTGCATGTTCTTGCATATTTGATCTACTGACTTTAGACAATGCTTATTTGATCTACTAACTTTAGAAAAAGATGCTCAGGCAATTCAGTGGGGGAATGGAGAAAGTCTTTTTAACATATGGTGCTGGACCAACTGGATATTCACATGGCAAAACAATTAAAATTGACCTTATGTACCATACATCACCATACATGTAAATTAACTCTTAATGAATCTTAGACCTAAATGTACAACCCAAAACTATGAAACTGCTATAAGAAAACATAGGGAAGGCCAGGCACGGTGGCTCACGCCTATAATCCCAGAATTTTGGGAGGCTGAGGCAGGCGGATCACAAGGTCAAGAGATCAAGACCATCCCGGTCAACATGGTGAAACCCTGTCTCTACTAAAAATACAAAAATTAGCTGGGCATGGTGGTGTGTGCCTGTAGTCCCAGCGACTCAGGAAACTGAGGCAGGAGAATCGCTTGAACCCGGGAGACGGAGGTTGCAGTGAGCTGAGATAGTGCCACTGCACTCCAGCCTGGCGGCAGAGCAAGACTCAGTCTCAAAAAAAAAAAAGGAAAGAAAGAAAACATAGGGAAATATATTTACAACCTAGAAAAATTCTAGAAAATACAATCTCATTTCTAGTGGCAGAAGACAGATCAGTGTTGGCCTGGAGATGAGGGTGGAAGGAAAGATGGATTAATGGATTACAAAGAGACACAGGAAAACTTTGAGGGTGGGGGTTGCTAATGGAATGTTTATCATCTCAATTGTGATGATATCACATGTGTCTGCAGATGTCAAAATGTATCAAACTGTACACTTTAAATATGTGCAGTTCATTGTACTTCAATTATACCTTAATAAGGTAGAAAAATAAAGCCAAAAATGGGATCATATATACCTATAATTTTTAACTTGATAATATGGTGTGAACACATTTTCATATTAATGCCTATATTTCTATACCATGTTTTAGTGTTCCATTACATGAACATACTCTGATTTATTTAACCAAATTCTTGTTCTTGGATATTCAAGTTGCTTTCAACTGTTCACTATTACAAACCGCAGATAACAGTATTTTCAGAGAGGCCATGTATAATTCTTAGTTGCATTACTTCAGTTAGTTAAAATACCACACTTATGAAGCAAAGGTCCAACATTAAAATTCTGTTTCATAGCCATGAACTTGGACGTAACCTTAGTCTTGGATTGCTGTGCTGAAAATATATGCGATTGGACCCAAAGACACTGGACCACCTCAGTGTGAGGAAAAATCACCAGAAATCCAGCCCCGCCAGAGGAAAAAGAAACATATGCTGAAATGGCAGATCAGCCACATTATCTCCAAAAGCAAAGAATATGATTAATCAGCCTTAAGAGAATCATGAAAGAAAAAAATATTTATTGAAGGTACTCAATGTGTTTTTTGGGGTAGAAGAGGAATGCAGAAGAGCCCTCCAAGGCACATAACACAATCTCAACTCTATTGGTGCTGAAAGCTGATCTTGCACTGAGGAAAGTGACTTAAGTAGGTAAATTCACTATTTGCAAACTCACTCCAGGGGATCATGTGTACTGAACTAAGTTCCAGCTGTAGGAATAGCCTGAGACGCAGCATTAGGAGCTGGTGAACAGTCAACAAGGCAGCCAAAGGACATTTCACATGGGTTTAAAAACAATTTTTTTTTCTCTCCCCACAAATAGAGGGTTTTTCTCCCCCTCATTTGTAGAACATTCTCAAGTGATGAAATCAAAACTGCTTAGAATAGAAGAATACACATTATTCAATACTTATCTGGTACTTTTAAGATAAAACCCTACACCGATCCACTCTCATTCTCTCCCCCGTTCCTCCTGGTCCCCCACCACCTATTTTTCCATGCAGTCTGTACTTTACAACTCTTTCTCTCCCTGCTGGAGCAGACCTCTCCCTCATGCCAAAACTCCCCTTTGAAGTCCTCCCTCCCATTAGGGCTTTGGTGTAGGTATTCAGACTGATCACACAAGCCCAGCAGAAGTCCCGGACCATCCACATTCTGTCGTATACAGTTGTTTCATGTGGCCTGTGATTTACAGTCTTAATTAATGCTCAAAAGAAGAAGAGCACATCTTTGGTGGAGTTTTTCCCCCCTTCTTTCTACAAAACAGGACTCTTGGGGTTTCTGTGGACATTGTGCAGGATGGTTTTGCCAAATGGAATGAAGCACACTTAATACTTTTCCTTTATAACCTTTGCCATAAATCAGCTGGCACTCCGTTTGCACAAGTGCAGCGATTAATGTCTTGCCCCTCCCCCAGCACTTCCCGAATTTTAAACAAAGTAGGAATAAACTGAGGGTGAGCAGAGCCAGCGGGCCCAGTAAATCAGTTTAATGAGATTCGAATAGATCACATAGGACATATTGTGGAAGAATAAGGTGGGTGGTGGGGATCCGAATTTCAACAACGTGGGAGTACTGGGGGCTGGAGAGGGAACTGATGCAAGTTGCGGTAGGCAATGCTCAAACTCTGACACATGTCTTTGGTAAAAACAGCACATCTTACATTCTCCTTCCCATTTGCTGAAACTTACTGCTGTGACTCGTTTAGACTTAGCGCTGCTTCCTGTCTGTGGTTTTCCTGGTCCATGTTCTCCCACAGTTGGAGAGATTTTTGCTTGCTTCTTCTCATCTATGACTGTGTTGATCTGCATTCATTCTTATCCTATGGTCTCCTTTCTATAAACACACATCCTTGTATGTACAAATAACTTCCTATATAAGACAGGAAAAATAAAGACCTGCATATCTAAGGGCTGAACTAAGTTAAGAAGTAAGAAGCTAATTATTGGGTGTCATCCATCTACGCTGGACAGCCAGAGGCTGCTTAGTTCACCCTTCACTCACTGTCACTTACAGATAGGAAATTTACAGTCCTCCCTCCCTCCCACTACACCAGACGAAAACATTGTTCAGTTTTCTGCTCTTTATTTTATTTTATTATTATTATTATTTGAGATGGAGTTTCACTCTTGTTGCCTAGGCTGGAGTACAATGGCGCGATCTTGGCTCGCTGCAACCTCCGCCTCCTGGGTTCAAGTGATTCTCCTGCCTCAGCCCCCTGAGTAGCTGGGATTACAGGTGCCCGCCACCACACTCAGATAATTTTGTATTTTTAGTAGAGACGGGGTTTCTCCATGTTAATCAGGCTGGTCTTCAACTCCCGACCTCAGGTGATCCTCCCGCCATGGCCTCCCAAAGTGCTGGGATTACAGGTGTGAGCCACTGCACCCAGCCGTTTTCTGCTCTTTGAATCAAATATACAAACAGGGTTCTTCTTACATTGAATACTATATTACAATGAAAAAGAAAACCTTAAATCTTTTCTCAAAAAAGTTGTCTGATTATATATTTCCTTAATATCACTCACTGAGAAAAAGTAGACCATCCTAAGTACCTCTGTTAATACAGTTCTTACATGTTAGAGAAAATGAGGGAAGATAACTGAAAGAAAGGAAAAGAGAAATGAAATAAACTGCCTTCACAATGTTTCATTTAATTTCAGAAATGCATGAGGTCTGTTTCAAAACTTATGAGTCCCCTGTACATGAGATTGCCAACGTTTAGTCATGCTTATTATTCTTATTACTCTCCATGACTAAACACCAGAAAGACATTAGTTTAGTATGTTAGAAGGTCAACCGACTTTATCAGGATATGCTGCATAAATAACTTATTAACTCCCCAAAGAGTATCAGTTTGATAATATGATGCATAATAATGCTATGTTATTACACCTTTGAGATTTTATTCTTTTTTCTTTCCTCACGTGAGAAATGAAAATTACTCTTACATATATCCCTCCTCTCACTTAATCCTGAACATGCTAAGCAAACTCTTACTCTCATACTGAAATATTTATTCTAAAAAGCAGATTCAAGATTTGACTATTCCAAATCTGGGTTTCAACTAGAAAACAATTCAAAAAAAGAAACACAATCCTAAGCTTGCTTTACTATGGATAATAAAAACTAATTAAATATTGTTTTAAATATAGCCAGATACTCAACCTGAGGAAAGTCAGTGGGCTGAAAGTTATGGATCTTTTATGACAAATTAGACTTCTTGTGCTTCTAGATTATTTTGTACTACGGATTATGTCAAGCATATGGCATAAAAGTTAACTAATTCAACCACGCAAAGGAATACAGCTATGGGAGAGCCTAAATTACACAAGAACAATTTTGCATTTTAACTTGGAGGCCTTTAGTGCTTTTTCAAACTTAACATAAGGTCTCCATCTCCACCGTTCCTCGGGAAAGAAGTTGATTGATAACATAATTTAGCTTTAGATTGCTCAGACATGGTGTGCTTGCTTAAAAAGCCTCACCTCTATACAGCATTATTTATTTTTAAATCTTTAATTTTACCTTTTTTTTCCCTAAAGAGATCAAAGAAGTTCTACCTTGCCAAGGGAAGGAAGAAAATATTCAGCAGACACACGACTGTGGAATTCATTCACAGGTACCAAATACCCAACACCCACCCTCCTCTACATAGAACTGTTGCCACTTCCATTTAGTTGTTGTTGGTTATGAGCATGGATATGTTACCTGACACATATTTTAATTTCAAATCTGATGGCTAAGATAAAAGAGGGATTTCAGTATCTCTCCTTCTAGAACATGGCAAATAACCCCCTGAAAGGATGAGCTAAACGCAGTGTCTGGCACACAGTGGTGTATAAAATCAGTGTTAAAAGCCCATGGAAAAACCAGTGTCTTCATTTGTCCTCTACTGGCCAGAAAAAGATTCAGATTGGGTGAGATTTAAAAAGCTCCACATTGTCTTATGTGACTTCTTCCACTGGACAGATGATTAAGAATGAAGAAAATAATTGTTTGAATTTATAGTATAATGACCATTGCAATCATCACATGTCTGTCTTATAAGAAAGGCATTTCCTTTCATAGAAGAGATGTCCACGACAAGTTTTAAATTTCAACTGAAGTCTTCATTGTTACCATACATGCAAATAAAATAAGGTGTCGAGAGTATTTTTAATCCTCTGAATGAGACAGTACTAATTATGTGGAGGGGGGGAAACGTAGTAAAGAAACAATAATATATTAACGTATGACCATTTTTTAAACGCCGTTTCTTGAAATGTTGAAGAAAACTATAGGCACACAAATGCTTGCATTTAATTTTGGGGGTTCATGGCCATCTGCAGACAGCCGTAGGACCATGCTCCATGGGAAAAGATGGCCTGCCAGGCACAAAAGGAATCAAACCAGCTTCAGGAACACCAGGAACACTTAAATTAACACGTAGGCACTGATTTTTTTTTTTTTCTTTGAGACAGGGTCTTGCTTTGTCACCCAGGCTAGAGTGCAGTGGCAAAAGCCTGGCTCACTGCAGCCTCAACCTCCTGGGCTCAAGCAATCCTCCTACCTCAGCCTCCCAGGGACCTAGGACTACAGGCACATGCCGCCATGCCTGGCTAATTTTAAAACTTTTTGTAGAGACGTGGTGTCACTATGTTGCCTAGGCTGGTTTCAAACTCCTGTTCTCAAGTAATCTCCCATCTTGGCCTCCCAGAGTGCTGGGATTATAGGCATGGGCCACCGTGCCAGGCCAACCTGATTTTTCTGAATCTTTTATCAGAGAAAAAGTAAAGATTCCAGTCACTTTTGAAATGGGGGTACAAAAACAACTTCGAGTCAAATATCAGCCAGCAGATACCGGCAGCACAAGCAGTGCGGCCTGTCCAGCCCTGGGACAATTGCATGCAAACAGTATCCAGCCCTGTTCCAAAGGACAGGATCTTCTAGGAAAGTTGTGTGGTTCCTACCCTAAGGAAGAACTAAGAGTCTACACAACAGAAATGATGAGAACTCAGCAAAATTCCTGTTAGATGAAGAAAACGTAATGACCTCCATTGCCTAATTGAGTAAAGCTTCCTAGAGGAGGGGAGGGCTGGTCAGAACTTACTTCAGATCATTAAAATTTAAACCACTGTTAAACACTACAGGTAGTCTTATTAAAGTGCCAGAATCTTACACACACTAAAGAAAATACCCCACAGTAGAGGAAAAATAGAAAATAAAAATATTGTCCACAGTATATGATAGATTAAATAACCATTGAGAGGCGACAAAAATCACGTCCTCTGATCATGACAATTCCCCATTACTGACCAAATTTACTCATATCAAGACAATGCTAATGAATTAATTACCAGATTTCAAAGCACCAAAGCAGAACATTGGAAAAGATGAAGGAAATCGCTTTAACAGCACAAGAGAGGGAAGCAGACAGTCTGTCAGTAAGAAAGGAATGGGAGCTCAGAACACATGATGAAGAAGCAAAAGAGTCACAGCAGCCTGAAGCCATTTAGAAAGAAGGGCAAAGACCCTGAACAGCTCTTTAATTAGTATTCATGGTGACAACATTGAATCTATAAGAAATAGTGAAATGATGTTCAATATCATTCAATATTTCATTCATATGTTACAGGGGCTCATGCCAGTAATCCCAACAATTTGGAAGGCTGGGGTAGGAAGATTACTTGGGGCCCAGGAGTTTGATACCAGCCTAGACAACATAGTGAGACCCGGTCTCTTTAAAAAATTGAAAAGGCTGGGCGTGGTGGTTCATTCCTGTAATCCCAGCACTTTGGGAGGCCGAGGCGGGCAGATCACTTGAACTCAGGAGTTCCAGACCAGCCTGGCCAACATGGTGAAACCCCGTGTCTACTAAAAATACAAAAATTAGCCAGGCTTGGTGGCATGTGCCTGTAACCCCAGCTACTTGAGAGGCTGAGGCAGGAGAATTGAACCCAGGAGGTGGAGGTTGCAGTGAGCCGAGATTGAGCCGTTGCACTCCAGCCTGGGGAAAAAGAGTGAAACTCCATCTCAAAAAAAAAAAAAAAAAAAAATTAGCTGGGCATGGTGGTGGTACATGCCTGTTGTCCTAGCTACTCAAGAGGCTAAGGCAGGGGAATCGCCTAAGCCCAGGAATTGGAGGCTCTAGTGAGCTATGATCACTTTTGCCACCGTACTCCAGCCTGGGCGGCAAAGCAAGACTCTGTCTCTAAACTAAACCAACTAACTAAATAAATAATTTTTTAAATATTCCACTTAGTACTTAGGGATAAATGCCCAATTATCTAGAAGATTTGCATGGAATCTCACATTTCAAATTCTGCTAGAACAGCTTGCTCTTTCGGTGGAAGTACCACTACTTCCATTGTAACACCAGTATGTCTTAAGCTCTTTCTTGCTTTATTTTATCCTTATACTAGTCTTTTCCGTAGGAGGATACTGTAACTCCCATTTCAGAGATGAGAAAACATGAAGCATAAAATGACTTCCTCTGTCATCAGTCTACTTTGTGATAATCTCCTGATAGTTGGTACACACCTGAAGAAATAAACATTTCACTTTGAGGAGTGGAATGTTCCTTTTTGCTTCTTAATTAACTGCATGGCCATCATTATGTTTTCCTGCAACAGTACTTAAGAAAGCTTCTTCTTTGCCCTAAGTAAAGGAGTAGCAGCCTCTCAGGTTAATTCAGAGAAAACCAACCCTGTTGGGCTTACTCCACTCAAGACTTGGTTACTTGGGCAAATTTCAATGAAAGGGAGACTGCTGATTTCTGCACGGCCACTCACTTCTCCAAGAGCACACAGTCTTTCTTGGCTTTTCCTCCATTTTCTGCATTTTCTACTGAAATTGGAATAAGAGCAGGGAAGGAGCTTGGGAAGGGAAACCACCCAAACATAGGAAACTGGAAGTACTTTTTAAAAACTAAAAAGAAAGCATAACCAAAGAATCTGATGTCAGTAAGTCTGAAGTCTGCTCAGTTTATACTTGGCATCAGATTACACACTCTTGCCAACTTGATTTAGTGCATACACTTGTGTTTTTCTTAGATTATCAAAAATCAAATAAAACTATCTTTAAGAAGTTATTGTTATGAATGGCCCACTTTTTACTGTACTTATTAATACTAGTCTTTTATATAATAAGAGCCCAAATCCATACCAACAAAATGAAAGTCCTCAGAGGATGTGCAGGTAGACAAGAGGGGGAAAGGACTGGCATAGAGCCGGGTGTAGGTGTGGCTGCTGGGAAGGCACTCTAGGTTGGCCTACTCAAAGTTCTCTTTTTATCCATTTGGAAATTGAGATTTAGGTGTGAAGGGACTTGCCCAAGGACTTAACCAATGTATAAATTACATAAGTCATAGAAGAGTAGTTTCATGTGGAATGCCAAGCACATTACTTTAGAATGTTCTATGAATTAGGGCAAACTCTTCCTTCCTCCTCCCCTTTATCAAATTCACCATGAAGGATAGGGAAAAAAAAGGGTGGGGGATGCATAAGAGAATACAAAGAACACTTGGGGGTTTTGTAGACCTGGACTGGATCCAGGTTGGTCTGTATAATCTTTGGGCAAACTGTTTAATCTCTCCAAGTCTCAGCTTCTTCATCTGTAAAATGGGGACAGTATACTCCACTGCTCTCCATCAGTTCTCTGAGTTCTTGTCAGATAACATAAATGTAGGCCAGGCATGGTGGCTCATGCCTGTAATTCCAGCACTTTGGGAGGCTGAGGCGGGAGGATCACTTGAGGCCAGGAGTTTGAGGTTGCAGTGAGCTGTCACTGTGCCACTGCCCTCCAGCCTGGGTGAGGGAACCAGACCCTGTCTCAAAAATAATTTAAAAAGGTAAAAATACACATATAAATGTAAACTGCCTGGCATACAAGAAGTTCTAAGTAAACATTGGTTCCCTCTCTTTTTAACTTTTATGTTTTTGTTTGTTTGTGTTTTTTGTTTGTTTGTTTTTGTTTTTGTTTTGAGACACGGTCTCATTCTATTGCCCAGGCTGGAGTGTAATGGTGTTATCTCGGGTTACTGAAACCTTCACCTCCGGGGTTCAAGCGATTCTCCTGCCTCAGCCTCCTGAGTAGCTGGGATTACAGGTGCATGCCACCACACCCGGCTAATTTTTTATTTTTGGTAGAGATGGGGTTTCACCATGTTGGCCAGGTTTGTCTCGAACTCCTGACCTCAAGTGATCCACCTGCCTTGGCCTCCCAAAGTGCTGGGATTACAGGCGTGAGCCACTGAGCCTGGCTCTTCCTTTTTTTGAAAGAGGCAGATTTAGTGGCTCACGCCTGTAATCCCAGCACTTTGGGAGGCTGTGACAGACGGATCACCTGAGATAAGGAGTTCGAGACCAGCTTGACCAACATGGTGAAATCCCATCTCTACTAAAAATACAAATATTAGCTGGGCCTGGTGGCAGGCACCTGTAGTCCCAGCTACTTGGGAGGCTGAGACAGGAGAATTGCTTGACCCCGGAGGCAGAGGTTGCAGTGAGCTGAGATCGCGCCACCGCATTCCTGCCTGGGTGACAGAACGAGCAAGACTTCATCTCAAAAACCAAAACAGAAAGAAATTAAGCAAGTCAATAATAAACATAGTGCATCATTTATTACTTAGGGGCTGACAGTCAATATACAAAATATTCACATCTACTTCTCCAACTACCCCATTTCACTTTTAGCTAGCTTCTTTTTGGTACAAATAAGTGAAAATGCAAATTGATCAAATTTTAAGTTCTATTTTTTTTTTAATTGTAAGGAGAAGAAAAAAATTAAAAGCTATAAACTCAGTATGAGTGATCTATATTTCAATCATTCATGTTACTTTCAGATGCTACTTGGGTAAATTTATATGAGTAAATAACATATAAAACATATTAAATAACATATAAAATCATATAGAAGGTTCTAAGCTTTTCTTTTTTTTTTTTTTTTTAGATGGAGTCTCACTCTGTCCAGTATGATCTTGGCTCACTCCACCTCCCAGGTTCAAGCGATTCTTGTGTCTCAGCTTCCCAAGTAGCTGGGACTACAGGTGTGCACCACCATCCCCAGCTAATTTTTGTATTTTTAGTAGAGACGGGGTTTCACCATGTTGGCCAGGCTGGTCTCAAACTCCTGGCTTCAAGTGATCCACCTGCCTCGGTCTAAGTGCTGGGATTACAGGTATAAGCCACTGTGCCCAGCACTTTTCTTAGAATATAAAACCCCATTATATCATATAATGTATGTAGATACTCTGTCCCCAAGGAGGTGGAATATAGTAACTTTGCATGTGAGGTGGATATAGTAACTTCCTTCCAAAGGGTACCATATGAAAAGGTGGAAAAAATGGGTCATTTTTTCCTCTGGAGAAACCTGAAAAACACCACCTCAGCTGGGCGATGAGGTTAACATCGACAGTGATAAGTCATGTTGATATATACTTTTGATATGATGTGATGAAATAGCACTTTACCTCTCTAGTCTTCCTCCAAAAGCCCATAACCCCAGACTAATCACGTTAAAAAAAAAAAAAAAAGGCATATTTCAATTGAGGGACATTCTAGAAAACACCTGCCCACTGCTCCTCAAAACTGTTAAGGTCATGAAAAACAAGAAAATTCAGAGAAACTGTCAAGACCAGAGGAGTCTAAAGAAAACACGACCATTAAATGTAATGTGATCTCCTCAGTGTAATCCTGGAACAGAAAAAGGACATTAGGTAAAAACTAAGGAAATCTGAATGATGTATGGATTTCAGTTAATGACAATGTATCAACATTGGCTCATTAATTGACTAATGTAAGATGTGAATAACACAGGAAACTGAGTGTGGGGAATATGAAAACCATACTAGCTTCTCAATTTTTCTGTAAATCTAAGCTGTTCTAAAAAAGTATGGTCTATTTAACACACTATAAATTATTATATTAACAAAACTACTTTAATAACTATACATTCCATTACTAGCAAATTTACTTTTTCATACCAAATATCGTTGATTCCAGCTGTATTTTTTTAAAGGTATTCTGTTGAGGAAATAGTCATCAAAAAAATCAACATGTTTCATAAAGGCTGAGCAGTTCAGATGAAAATGTCTTGGTATCTGCCCAGTTCTGCCTCCTAGGTACATGGTCACATATAAACCTCCTAAGCAATCTCATCTGTTAATTTCCTCACCAATAAATCCAAGAAGCTGGACTAGATTATCAGTACGGTTCTTTACAGCCCTACAGGTCCACCATGTTCAGTATCATTTCTCCAAAAGCCAGAGGCACACATTTAAAATAAGAAAGAACTTTCCCACCCACACTCCCCCTGACCCTCAGCCCACCCCAGGCTTTATTTCTCGTTCAGAAAGTGGGCCTGGCCTTTAATCTGCCCCTGCTTCCACGGTATCCTGATGACTGACAGAGTCAACCGTGAGGAGATGCCACTAAATCAACATCCTTCAGGGTCTCTTTCCAAAAAAGAAAAAAAATTAGGCAGCTGGTCTTGAAATGAGGATTGTTCAGTTTGGTCAAAGCTGCTGCATCATCCATCATTGAGAGATAAGGGGACATTTGCCCAGGGTCAGACTGGCCAAGCAACTGTGTGAACTTACCCAAAACCCCACCTCTGCTTCCCTTTGCCTGTTTCTAAACTTAGTTGCTTTATTCATAACATGGTGCCCTCTGGCAGGGGTAAGGTGAAGGCGCGCAGGTCATCCTCTAAGGCCAGTTCACAATGGAGTCACACACCCAGACTCAGACACACACAGAGCAAGAGTGTTTTCTATTAGCCTATGTTCATTAATATTGCCTTCTGACTGCCATGTTGTGTTTAGAAAATAGATACATTTCTACAGCAACTTCCTATCATCTAAATATGTTTTAACTTAAAACTAATTCCAAATAAACAAGATCAGTTTTTCAAAGCTGACAGAGCTGAACAAATACAAGTTGTCCATTGAGCAATGAGGGGGTTGAAGCACCAATTCCCCTCTGCAATCAAAAATCTGCATATAACTTTTGACTCCCCCAAAACTTAACTAATAGTCTCCTGTTGACCAGAACCAATAACATAAGCAGTCAATTAACAAACACATAAATGGATGAGTATCTACATATATTTTATGCTTTCATCATGAATTTTTCTTAATTTCTTCAATATTTCTAGGCTGCATGGTTCATCTAGGAGTTTCCTCAAATTGTTGCAAATCTCCAAAAAATTTCCAACATATTTCTTGAAAAAAAAATCTGTGCGGCCAGGCACAGTGGCTCACGCCTGTAATCCTGGCACTTTGGGAGGCCAAGGCAGGCAGATCACGAGGTCAAGAGTTTGAGACCAACCTGGCCAACATGTCGAAACCCCGTCTCTACTAAAAATACAAAAATTAGCTGGGCGTGGTGGTGCATGCCTGTAATCGCAGACACTCAGGAGGCTGAGGCAGGAGAATTGCTTGAACCCGGGAGGCAGAAGTTGCAGTGAGCCGAGATTACACCACTGCACTCCAGCCTGGGTGACAGAGTGAGACTTCGTCTCAGAAAAAAAAAAAGAAAAGAAAAAAATCTGTGTATAAGTGGACCCTCAAAGTTCAAACCCTTGTTCAAGTGTCAACTTTTCAAATCTTCTTTTGTCCTTTATGACATAAATACAAAACTAATTTTCCATCTACCATTTAATCATTTGATAGACATTTATTAAATGCCAACTGAACGCCTGCTTGTTAATGTACTGGTACCCGGGGTATAAGAATGAGTAAGACATAATACATGTCCCTTACTCTCAAGTCAAGTTCCCAGGCTAGAAGGAAAGATCAATGAATATAATGTTAATTTTAAAAAAGTAAATAAAAAGATAAATGTAAATAATTATACCTCATAAGTATATAACGATATGAAGAAAGCACTAAAGATTCATAGCAGCATTTTTCTCAATAGCTAAAAGGTAGCAACAGCCCAACATCTATCAACAAATGAATGAATAAATGAAATGTGGCAATCCATACACACAATGGAATATTATTCATCCAGATAAAGGAATGAAATTCTGAGACATGCTACAATAGGCATGTTCCTTGAAAACATTATGCTATGCTAAGTGAAATAAGCCACGCACAAAAGGCCAAATATTGTATGATTTTACATATATGAGCCAAATTCATATAAACAAAGCATAATAGAAGTTGCCAGGGGTTGAGGAAGGGGGAAAGTTATTGTTGAATCAGTAAAGAGCTTTTATTTGGGATGAAGAAAAAAATTATAGAAACAGATAATGTTGACAGTGTGCCCAACGTTGGGAATAAACTTAATGTTACTGAATAGCACACTTGAAGATGGTTAAAATGGTAACTTTTGTCATGTATATTTTACTACAATTTTTTAAAAATCACACCCTACTCCCTGCAAAAAAAAGGTGGGGCGGGGGGGGAATCAGAAAAGTATCAAAGATCAAAATAAGATGGGATTTAAGAATTTTTGTTTTATATTTTTGGATACGTAATACACTACATGATTCAAAAATCAGAATGATATAAAAAGATAAAAAGGGAGAAGTCCCACCCCTCCGTCCTATCTCCACCCATGCCCTTCCCACCTACCCCTTACATCCACACCTGTCCATCAGAGACCACTGTTATTGCTTTCTTCTTTATTCTTCTAGTGTTTCTTTAGCAAACAACAGCAAATCTCTTCTTCTCTTTCTCATACAAAAGGTGGCATATTCATTGTTTAACACCTTGCCTTTCATTTAAGTCTTGAGGAGTCTAAAATCTTCAAATGCCAAACTCAAATGGGATAGTTTTACACATTTGTGGAAGGGACAGACATTGCCTTTACCCAAGTAGCACCCTTTAACAAGTGTAGAGAAGTTCATTTTCTACTTCATTAACAAAAATTTTTTAAAGGAAAGAAAAGAGGAGAAAGAGAGAAAAGAAATTTTAACTTCAAGAAGCATTAAGGATGGCTGACTTGCCCTGGGGGAAAAGTTTACAATGTGTAAAGCTCCTCTTTCAAAGCAGCCTTATTTCCATAGGCAGCTAAGAGATTACCACCTTGTAAAAGAAAGGAAGAAACGCAACCTCCCCACCTTTGAGTTATCCATCCCAGCAAAGGGAACTCTTGGTTGGGGGTGGCCTCTAGATGACCACTGCTCAGACTACAAGGGCAAAGCTGTGTTCTTTTAAAACTAAGGAAATTTACCGGGCATCCCAGGGGGCTGTATCTTGAACTCTATGAACCGATTACGTCCCTGTGTCTCCTTCTCTCTCCTCACCCCCACCTCACAGAAAGATAAGCAAGACAAAGCAAAACCCCTGCCCACCACCTTCCCAAACTATTTTTGATCACAATAATTTACAGCTTTGGCTATTTTAAAAAAGAAAGAAAGACACCTGTCACCAGAAAGCCAACAGCTGCCTTTTAAGTTTCTATTAAAAAATGTGTTCTATCTTCTTAGGATAAATCCAAAATTTAGAAATGTGATGATTATAGATTAACTTTATTATAATATTAAATAAATTTATAGAATATTTAATTTAATATTATAGATTAAATATATTATCTATCATTTATTTAATCTACAATAAACACATTTGTTACAGATTAAATTTAGACTTACATTATAGATCAAAGGTAGATCACATATATTAAAATAATCCGGTTTCAATTTTTTTAAAAATCCTGAACACTTCAGCATTTGCATTCATCCAAGTCCTTTGTTCAATAGTTTTCATTCAAGTTTTTTTTTTAACATTTCTTATGCACTAGAAACTGTTTCAGACTGAAGACAACAGTAAACAAGGCAAACACATAAATTCCTTGCCCAGAGGCTGGCTGCAGTGGCTCACGCCTGTAATCCCAGCACTTGGGGAGGCAGAGGTGGGCGGATTACTTGAGCCCAGAAGTTTGAGACCTGCCTGGGCAACACAGGGAGACCCTGTCTCTACAAAGAAATAACAAATTAGCAAGGCATGGTGGTGGATGCCTGTGGTCCCAGCTATTAAGGAGATTGAGGCAGGAGAATAACTTGAGCCTGGGAAGCAGAGTCTGCAGTGGGCCATGATTGCACCACTGCACTCCAGCCTGGATGACAGAGACCCCATCTCAAAAAAAAAAAGAATTCCTTGTCCTCATAGAGTTAGCATTCTGGTTACAGAGACAGTAAAGAAGTAAACAAATAAATACATTTAGACAGTGACAAGAGCTATGGAAGAATAAAATAAAGCAGGATAAAGGGATTGGGGAGGAGGAAGCTCTTTTTGATAGGACCAGCAGGAAAAGCCTCTGTGAAGAGGTGACCAAACCCATAAAAGGAGGGGAACAAGATTAGGGGGAAAAGAATTCTATCCAGAAGAACCAGCAAGTGAACAGAGCCTGGGAGCAAAGGGCAGAGGACAGTGTGGCTAGCCAAGCGGGCAAGCAGCCACTTCAGCAGCAGAATCTCTACTGGTACATATGGGACCTCAGGAACTCTTGGTAGCACTAATGAAGATTACAATATTGGCTCTTGGTGAAAATGACTCTCAAAAGAAGAAAGGAACTTTAAGAAAAGGTCAGCTGGGCATGGTGGCTCACGCCTGTAATCCCAGCACTTTGGGAGGCTGAGGCGGATGGATCACCTGAGGTCAGGAGTTTGAGACCAACCTGGCCAACATGATGAAACCCCGTCTCTACTAATAATACAAAAATTAGCCGAGTGTTGTGGCATACACCTGTAATCCGAGCTACTCGGGAGGCTGAGGCATGAGAATCAGTTGAACCCGGGAGGTGGTGGTTGCAGTGAGCCGAGATCACGCAATTGCACTCCAGCCTGAGCAACAAAGACAGAGAAGAAAGCAGGAAAGAAAGCAAGCAAGAAAAGGAAGAAAGGAAGAAAGGAAGAAAGGAAGAAAGAAAGAAAGAAAGAAAGAAAGAAAGAAAGAAAGAAAGAAGAAAAGAAAGAAAATAAAAGGTCAAAAGGCAGTTTACAGGCAGGGTGAATGAGGATAAGTTCACTTTAGGCAGGTGCCTATACAGTATTTCTGTTTTAGAGGGATTGGGAAGCTTGATGATAAGCACTAAGCAATGATTAAAGATCTATTGTTCAAGAGTATGGCCAGGCATGATGACTCACGCCTGTAATCCCGGCACTTTGGGAGGCTGAGGAGGTTAGCTTGCTTGAGGACAGGAGTTCAAGACTAGCCTGGCCAACATGGTGAAACCCCGTCTCTATTGGAAATACAAAAATTAGCCAGGTGTGGTTGCGCGCGCTTGTAATCCTAGCTACTGGAGAGGCTGAGGCACGAGAACTACTTCAACTGAGAGGGTGCCACTGCACTCCAGCCTGGGTGACAGAAGAAGACCGTCACAGACATAAAAAAAGGACATGCCAAATCTTATACATCTAATGGCATATCTGTGCAGCCATCTGACAAATTAAAAACTGAAAAAGCAGAAAACAAATTTCAAACCTTTTCCTGCATTTTCAGACAGAGAAACAAGTAATCTTTTCTGTAGGGTATATCACTCAGGTTTGGCTCTTCAGAGTTCCTGAGTTTTCTGAAGTTGCTCTAGAAAACCATTCACCTCAACACATCTGGGGCAGGTGCTGGGAGAGGGGGACTTGCCAGCTGCAAAGCAAGTATAATGGTGGGCTGTGTATACAGGAGGTAATGTACAGTGTATGTTTGCAACACGCGTGCAGTATGCATGGTGTGTGTGAGGGGTGTGTGCTGTGGGGTGTGTGTGAGGGGTGTGTGCTGTGGGATGTGTGTGGGGAGTGTTGTGTGTGTGGGGGTGGTATGTCAGTATGTGTATAATGTGTGCAGTATGGTATGTGTGAATGTGGAGGGGTGTGTGCATGGTGTGTATGTGTGTGAATGTGGAGGGGTGTGATATGCATGTGGTATGTTTGTGTGTATGTGGTATGTTTTTTGTGTATGTGTGTATGTGGTATGTTTTTTGTGTGTGGTGTGTGTGAATGTGGAGGGGTGTGGTATGTTTGTGTGAGTGGTGTGTCAATGTGGAGGGGTATGATATGTGTGTGGTACGTGTGTGTGGGGTGTGTGTGAATGTGGAGGGGTGATGTTTGTGTGTGTGTGGTGTGTGAATGTGGAGGGGTGTGGTATGTTTGTGTGTGTGGTATGTGGAGGGGTGTGGTGTGTGTGGTATGTTTGTGTGTGTGTGGTGTGTGAATGTGGAGGGGTGTGGTATGTTTGTGTGTGTGGTGTGTGAATGTGGAGGGGTGTGGTATGTTTGTGTGAGTGGTGTGTCAATGCGGAAGGGTATGATATGTATGTGGTATGCTTGTGTGTGGTGTGTGAATGTGGAGGGGTGATGTTTGTGTGTGTGTGAGTGGTGTGTGAATGTGGACGGTTATGATATGTATGTGTATGTTTGTGTGTGTGTGGTGTGTGGAGGGGTGTGGTGTGTGTGGTATGTTTGTGTGTGTGGTGTGTCAATGTGGAGGGGTATGATATGTATGTGGTATGTTTGTGTGTGTGTGGTGTGTGAATGTGGAGGGGTGTGGTATGTGTAGTATGTTTGTGTGTGTGTAGTGTGGTGTGTGTGAATGTGGAGGGGTGTGGTGTGTGTGGTATGTTTGTGTGTATAGTGTGTAAATGTGAAGGGGTATGGTGTGTGTGTGCTGTGTGGTATGTTTGTAGTGTGCGTGTGGCATGTGTGTGAATGTGTGGGAGTGTGTATGTGAGTGACCGAGGCAGGAGGCTGACTGAGAGTAAGAACTTGGCCACTAAGCACAGTCTTCATTTAAATCGAATGTTGAGGTGAGCCCGAACCACTCCCAAGCCACCCGCTTTGGCAATGCCACTAACCTGGGACTTCGGACTCCAACTCCTGTTGCTTGCACCACAGTGAGCAGTTTTGCAGGGGGTGAGGAGTGAGAAGGCAGGAGGGAATGAGGGGTTCTCACCCATGTGTCTGAGCACTGCCCTCAGGGAGGAGAGCATAGTGTACTCCATTCCTCACACCAGGCTCTGGCTCCCTTCGCACATACCCACCACCCTCCTGCTTCCACCCCAGGAAGGCAGGCTGCCTCCAGCAACCAGGACAGACCCAGGCAAGTCCTGGTATTCTCCCAGGCTGGAGACAGACTGAAGAGTTCAAGTCTCACTAAAAAAAAGGACCTAAGTGCCTTTTTATAATAAGTTTACAATAGCTGCAGTCAACATCAAGAAATCCCAGTGTAGGGTCAACTGCCCTTTCCACAGACCAGGCCCAAAGCAGCAACAGAAGTTCCTCAGAGAGTCTTCTTAGCTCTGGGATTGTTATAAAGAGTGACAAATTTAAGTCTTCCGTACATCCTGGGTAATATCTATAACAATGTAATGTAATTCTTTAAAATAGAAAAGCTAAACAAAACAAACAAATAGAAGAAAACTACCCCAAGATAAAAAGATACAATCAGAGAAGACAATAAAGATGAAAAGGTACACCCTGTGGACATTAACAGAGCAGGGCCTACCCCAGCAAGAACTTTCAAATGGGACTCTGCAGGCTGGTCCTGCTGCTACTCAGTGGCTGCAGCTGAAATCCCCAGATGTACATTACTGAGAGGACACTTGCTTTGCCCTGATCTTTTAAAACTGTAGTCCTGAGCAAGTCCACACACGTCAAGCTATCTAAGTGGATCTCCAGTACCCACAGGATGAGCTCAGTGACTTCCTGGGAAAGGCTTGAGGTCATCGCCCCATGCAGTTTGTTGGCCAAAAGTGAGTTGTGCAGTTAACAAATGAACCCCTGACACGACAGGGCACGTTGTGATAATACAGCTCCACAGTGTCATGCTTCCGAGAATTCTAGTTTTAGTACTTATCGTTTTGGGTGCTTTCTGTGACCTTAAAACTAGAATATTTTTAGAAAGTAAATTTAAAAATAAAACTTGCTGATAGAGGTGATAAGATCAATCAGCTTTAAGTTGAACTGAACCAAACTGGCCAATGAAATGGATTGATTTGATAAGGCGCACGGTGTATATGCTTCATTAAATTCTAAAGATGTAGATGTGCAGCCTGACATAAGGCTACAACTGTCATCCATAACCATAGATTTCATGTTTGGGAGTCAAAAAAGTTGAGCTGATTCACCTCCTAATAAATAAATTCTTTAAAGATACATATATAAAATATGTATGATTATGCATTTGTAGTATTAAACTATCATTTATTCATATTCTATTTATTAAGATTCATAGTAAGCTTTTCTTTGAAAAAGGGGTTCTGCAAGGATAAACAAATAAGTAAAGGTTTAGAAACACCTGTCAGAGAGTGCCTGTCAAACTCTTGGGTATCTCAAGCTGTGAGACTTAATTATGCAAGCTAAATTAGTTTGTAGAGGCCCTACGCCAAGCTTACCATACTCTGCAGAGAGGGGAACTGGACACATCGTGGGACCCCATAGCTCTCAGAGTGCCTGTTGGACTTCGCTGACTTTGACCTGCCATAGGGGCAACTCAAATATTCAGGAAGGGCCAGGCACGGTGGTTTATGTCTGCAATCCCAGCACACTGGGAGGCCCAGGCGGGTGGATCACTTGAGGTTTAGGAGTTCGAGACCAGCCTGGCCAACATGGTGAAACCTTGTCTCTACTAAAAATACAAAAATTAGCTGGGCATGGTGGCGCATGCCTATAATCCCAGCTACTCAAGAGGCTGAGCCAGGAGAATTGCTTGAACTCGGAAAGCAGAGGTTGCAGTGAGCTGAGATCATGCCACTGCACTCCAGCCTGGGCAATGGAGCAAGACTCTATTTAAAAAAAAAAAAAAAAATTCAGAAGGGAGAAGATAATCACATCACATTCAAGTCGGATGCTCACAACTTCCGTCCTGAGATAGCTCCTTCTTTGGTTCCAGGGCTTTCTCTCCTACATGCACCCCTAATTTGTTCATTTATGCTTTCCACCTTGATACAGTTTTTTCCCCCATGTGTATATATGTAGGTAGATTTCTTGCACACCCTTTTCCTCCTTTACTATAGCTCTGAATATGTGCAACTTTTTGAAATAAGCAGAGCTGTGAGAAAATAAAAATATAATCCTGGGGGAAATGATTTGCCTAAAGAATGCTAACTACTCACCCAAGTAAATTTAAAACCTTTCTAAATTTTTTTCCTTCAGCCTAGGGTGATCTAGCTCTTCGGACCAGAAGGAAGCGAAAGTCACCCTAAAACACCCATGTAAATATTTGCTACAATATAAATTGGAACTGGAATGAATCCACTTTGAAGTTCATGAGTAACATTAACCTGATTGTCACATACATACTTCAAATATATTTCATTCATTTGGAATTTGTCCAATTTGCTTGCTTCAAACATCTCTTGTCAAAGTTAATTTATGCTGAGAACCAACACCAAGAGCCTGACGACCCCCTATGCAAGTGTTCTAGGGAGGCAAGAGAGCTAAGACAGAAGGGGGCATGAGCCAAAGGGTAGACATAGAACGTGGCAGAATATAACCACTGCTGCGAGGGGCCTGTGTTCAGTTGCTGGGGGCTTCAGGAGTCAGAGACGATGCCTGGCCATGGACCTGGCCACCTCTGCATGGAGACCATAGTCTTTGATTTGGACCTTGTGGAAAGCGGAGTAGTCCTAGAGGCAGAGTTGAAGGAGTAGACATTCCAGGTGGGAGCTACTGGAGAGAGCAGAAGACAAAGCTATCAAGAGAAGAAAGACAAAGGCATTACAGGCAATGGCCAGGAACCAAGCATCTATTTTAGGCAAAGCATCAGGGAAAGCCTTGGAGAAACAGGGATAAAGAGCCAGTGTCTAGTCTCTGCCTTTACTTCCAGTAAGGGGCACCATCAAAGAGCCCCCCAACTCCCTCTCACACTAAAAAGTGGCCTGACTGGGCCCTGCTTTCCTGCCTGCCTGTCCTGGGAGGGAAGGAGAATCCTAGAGAGCAGGAGCTGCTTGACTTATCTTGTCTGTATCCTCTGTACCAGGCACTTAGTAAATATTCAGTGTGTTTGCAAATATTATAAAGGAGACACTTGTGGCAAAAGAGTGTGAAAGGGTGGGGATCCGGTGCACAGGTACTGAAAGACTTTAAGGAGGGGTACCCCAGCTCTGCACATGGAGAAGATTCCCACAAGTGTGAGTCATGTGAGAAACACTGGGATCTTTTCTTTTTTTTTTTATTTTTTTTGAGATGGAGTCTCGCTCTGTCACCAGGCTGAAGTACAGTGGCACGATCTCGGCTCACTGCAACCGCTGCCTCCCGAGTTCAAGTGATTCTCCTGCCTCAGCCTCCAGAGTAGCTGGGACTACAGGCACACGCCACCACACCCAGCTAATATTTTTGTATTTTAAGTAGAGACGGAGTTTCACTATGTTGACCAGGTTGGTCTCGATCTCTTGACCTCGTGATCCACCTGCCTCAGCCTCCCAAAGTGCTGGGATTACAGGTGTGAGCCACTGCACCCAGCCCCACTGGGACCATTTCTTAAAATGCTTTGAAAAAATGCAGGATTAAGGTGCCTGAAGTTTAGTCTGTACATGATGTAAAGCCATTAGAGGTTCTGGAGATAAAAAGAGAGTTCATCAAAATGGTACATTTTTCATGGAACAAACATGGAGTGAACACACGGGGTGCAGTGGGGAAGAGGAGAGGCCTGGCTCATGTCCTCATAGGGCATACTGACTACTGGTTAAGAAGCTTAGGAGGAAGGACTGGAGATGGAAGAGCTTGGAGCTAGAGAAAGTCATTAGGAGCTGCGTTTAGGAAAACAGAAAGAAGGCTAAAAGAATAGGTAGGCAGGCAGGTGACCCTGTTAGCTAACCTCAAGGGACGAATGACAGCAGGAGAACTCTTAGGTAAAGGAGAGCAAAGTCCAAATAACGTGGGAAGTTTATATATCACCTGCTTTGTTTAAAAGTCTTAAGAAATTAAAAAGATTAAAAGTACCAAGAATATTAGTTGTGAATATAACTTTAGAGTTGTCAATACCCCTATCTTTAGTTGCATGTAATTTGGAAGATGCAGTGGTAGATAATTTCACATGGATGGTCTGCTCAAATAGTATTGTAACAAAAATGACAGTTGCCTTTGTCTCAAATATATATTTTTTCCTTTTTGAGATAGATCTTGCTTTATCGCCCAGGCTGGAGTGCAATGGCGCCATCCCAGCTCACTGCAACCTCCGCCTACCAGGTTCAAGCCATTCTCCTGCTTCAGCCTCCTGAGTACCTGGGATTACAGGCATCCACCACCATGCCCGGCTAATTTTTGTATTTTTAGTAGAGACAGGGTTTCACCATGTTGGCCAGGCTAGTCTTGAACTCCTGACCTCTGGTGATCTGTCCTCCTTGGCCTCCCAAAGTGCTGGGATTACAGGTGTGAGCCACTGTGCCTGGCCTGTCTTGAATAATTTTGGATTCACCAATTCCTAAAAAACATGTAGAATGATAAGGAAGCAAACTAAGAAAAATGAGAGAGAAATCACTCAGAAGGAAGATAAATTAAGTCAGATGTGATTGTGACCAAGCCCCAGTGAAATACACTGGGGACGCTGCAGATAATAAGCATGACTTTGAGTGCAGTGTGTTGCCATGTGTACACCTTCCAAATTACACACAAGTGCCATAAATAATCACTGAGCTGGAGAGTTTGAAGAGACCTTAGACATTTTAAGCTTACTGTGATACCCCCAGCCCCAGGGTGACGAGTTAACTTTGCTCTGCTGTCAAAGTAGAGAAGCCACGAGGAACATGGCTGCCTTCCAGTTCAATATTCTTTTCTCACTACAGCACCATGCCTGAGTGGGGCATGGACCAGCCAGGACACTGTCTTCACCTCAAAAAACCTGAAAGAAGGAGGTAATTTCTCCGTTACGTGTACCATCCAAACCCTGAGGATACTCTGATGATATCTGGCAAAAGTCTTATTTTCTTCCCTCTTTTTATTTTTATCTATTTTCGGTGAGGAGATGTGGTGGAGACAACTCCTGGGAGGGTAGAGGAAAAGAGAAAGTATCTTCTACATACAAACGGAGATGATAAAATGGTATCTGATGTTAAATGAAGTTGAGAATCTCAAGCTTCAATGTTGAGTTTAGGTTCACCCCACAAGGCTAATGTATTAAATTCTCATAATTGCAAGCTCATTAGATAGGGGTCCGTGGAGGAAACAGAGCTGCTTCTTTCCTCGACATATTCTCCTCCTTACTACAAAGTAAAGATTATACCATCACGCCTGCAATCCCAGCACTTGGGGAGGCCGAGGCGGGTGGATCACCTGAGGTCAGGAGTTCGAGACCAGCCTGATCAACATGGAGAAACCCCGTCTCTACTAAAAATACAAAATTAGCTGGGCCTGGTGGCACATGCCTATAATCCCAGCTACTAGGGAGGCTGAGGCTGGAGAATTGCTTGAACCTGGGAGGCAGAGGTTGCGGTGAGCCGAGATCGTGCCATTGCACTCCAGCCTGGGCAACAAGAGTGAAACTCCGCCTCAAAAAAAAAAAAAAAAACAGATTACACCAAAAGTCACTAATCAACTACTCAGTTGTTATCTGGAGAAGTCAGTCCTACCATCCTTACAAGGGAGGAAAAAGAAAAAAGAAGTCACCCATCAGTCTTGGCTGAGTCTGCTAGAACACACACGCATTAACTGTTTACACGCAGCATGTTTGCCTCAATCTAAACAAGTTCCTGCTGTCCCGGGAATACAGCACTTTCCATGCTCAGAGGAATGAGACACCTTCGTGAGAAGGAAGTGGAGGCTGTGCGAAAGTAACGAGCAGTTTGGATGAAGACTATCTTTGTTTTGAACTGAAGAGGCCAGAAGTGGCTCATCTAGGGTCACAAAACCAGTCTGTGACTTTACTGAAAGCCTCAGATGTCTTCTGATGCTGGAGAAATAACCTTTCTGGATCCACAGGATTATAAACTGAAAGGGATCACAGCCTGAAGGATATTTAACCATAAAGTTTTCTCATTTCTAATACTAAAATTATGCAGGAACATGAAGCATAATCATCAAAATTTAAACCCATGAACTGCATGTATTTTAGTGGGGAGAGTCTTATGTATTTTCCTATAGTATAATTTTTCTTCTTCCTCATTCAGCCACCCCTTGTCAAAAAACAGAGCAGGAAATTCTTCAATTTGATACTTATATTTCCAGCCAAGCTTAAGTGTTTTAACGATAATTCTAGTGCAATGTGTGAAAAATTGAATCTCATAGTCAAGCTTTGTAAACCCAAAATTTGGAATTGAAAGTTGCATTTTTTCCTAGTTTAAAATGTTTTCCATATTCATTTTACTCAAAATTCAAGCAGTGCTTGTGAACAAACAGAAAATCTAAACCTGACTGATTTTGCAAGTTATTGGAAGATTTGAACAAAATAAGTTCTCTTGAAATTAAACACCTTGTTTGACAGCTTCACTAATTACAGTCCACTCTACAGAGGAAGGCCAAGGCCTGTGGCCAAGCAGACAGATTAGCCACAGTTACTCAATAAGACAACTATTTAGTAGAGACAAACCCTGGGAGAGAAACCTAAGAAGTCATGTGCATATCCAAACAGGCTGCCACAGTGTAAAGAAATCCTCTTAAGTCACTTTCGGCTTCATTAGCACATGAAAATGGGGTAATTGAACATTCTTCAGCCTTCCATCAAGTGCCAAAATCAATCATTCATGGAAATTAAGTTTTGATAAGAGGTGTTTAAACACTGTCAAAGACTTCTTGAATGTGTCATTCTTTCAGCCTTAAGAAGATTGCAGCAAGCACTTAACTGTATGAAAGAACCAGAGAATTAAAGGTATCAGACCTGTTGTAAATGTATTACATTATTAGAAGAATCATGTAGTAGAAGAGGAAATCCAGCAAAGAGTTCATTGTTTCCATAAAAATATGTATTTTGGAAAGTTTTTACCCTTTCCACAAATATATCATTTTTAACAATTGTTTTTGATAAACTGATAAGGATACATTTTTAACAAGCATCTATTCCAAAAATGGTAGTTTTATGTTGACAATATATTTTTAAACACAAAATGGCAAAATGTATAAAATGGAAGTGGGTGTAACTTTTGATGACTCTAATATGTTAAAATGCTTTTTAATATATTATTAACTGCAGGTGTCATACATGCCGTTATCACCATTACTATCCCGCCTCAAAAAAATTAATCCATATTTTGTGTTTCAAAATCCATTACACCTCCACAAACAAAACTTACCATGTTTTTCAGATAAACTATCTTTTGAATTGTAGGAAAACCAGAAAATAAGCCACTACAAAATCACTTGGCTCTTTTGTCAAACTATATTATTTCAGCCTGTAAATATTTGCAAAGCGTCAAGAAGTCACTCGGGTTATGCTTATCTTTGGTGCCACAAATAGTAGTCTCTTCAACAATGTTACTAGTCAATAGTTACATTCATTATTGCCAAATAAAAGGATTCTAAACCAAGAAGCTCTGATGAAAGATTAACAATCTGTTTCAATATTCATGTTAGCATATATGTTACTGTTTTTTTTCTACCCCCAATAGCTCACATTTATCCTATCCATGGATGGATGCATACATTCCATCTCAGAAGCATCTGGGAAGTTCCCCCAGCAGCTTTCTATCTAGATGCCTATCAAAACCTTTGTTACAATAAGAGAGTGGAGAGGTCAGGCTACAGAGGGCCACAATAGCCCCTTTCCCTTTTCAGGTAGGTTAGCCCCCTGGGAACCTTTGATCTGATTATCAGCAAACACACACTCCCATATTTTGTACTCTCAGATATAGATTTCAGAAAAGGGGGGGAGAGCATTACCCACAAAAACAAAATGACTCTTTGCAAAACAGTCCATATACCTACACAAGGAAAGATGACCCCCTTCCTCCATCTGTCACTCCTCCACTGATTCACCACTCACTCTCCCTTTGGAGAAGGAAGCAAACTGCAATCAAAGCAACAATGCTGGAATACAGGCACACAAAGCTGTTCTGCCTTGAGAACTGAGTACACTCACGTCCAAAAATTAGCAAGATCTGGACCTGAGGTGAAAGTCTGTGCTCCTTTCAGATTCTTTATGTTCCAAATAAACCACCTACAGAATGTTTGATTGGAGCAGTCAGACAGGAATAAAAAGCACATGCATTACTAGGAGGCCTTCTTCCTAAGTGGTCAAACGAAACAGCTAACCAATTTTGCCTAGAGAATGGTCTGAAAATCCAATTAATCCAACTACAAAATAAGAAAAATAGTAACAAAGACAAGGGCCAGAAGTATGCTACCAGCCCCAAATAAAAGTAATGCAGAAGCTAAAGATAATTTTTTTAAAATGTCTAAGGATAGATAGTAAGGAAGCAAGGTAGAGTATGCCAATGAAATGAAACTAACAGACTAGAGCAGGGCACACTTAGCACCCAATAAACCTGCAGTCTGTGGGTGAAGCCTCCCTCTTCTTTCTAATCAACTCTTTCCCTTCCTTTCCCACCCTCAGTGTTAACTAAATTATTTAAAATGTCCTGAATGTAGGAAGCATGACACACAGTAGTCAATATCTGATGACCTGCCAGGGAAGATCCTGATTTGTGTTTATAGTCCTGGTATAATTGTCCCTAATGCCCCCTTTCAATCTCAAAAGTGTCCCAGTTTGGACAATACATTATACTGTCACTTTATTCATAACATGCATGCTTATGCATGATGAGTAAAGGAATCAATGAGCAACTATCTTAAATTCCAACTCTCTCTCCCTACGTATGTCTGTAAAGGTATTCTCTAACTAGGTATATCTTGGTCTTTCTTAACTTGGAATAAATCAACTTACATAAAAAGAAAAAGAACAAAAATAATCATAAACTAATAACACTGTATTATAGTAAAGTAAAAATTCCTAAACTCCATAACATGTAATTCTGCTGAATGTTCCAAAAGAGAATGACCAACTCTATTCCTCCTCTCTTGGCCACACACAGTTGAGGAACCTGGTCAAGTGAAACTCAGAACAGAAAAGGATGAAAATTTGAGAAAAATCAGGCCCTTGAACCAGCGACCACACCCTCTATAGGTAAACACGGAGTATCTAGGACCAATCCTTGACAAGTTATAACAAGGAATGAATAGAATGCCTCAAATACCATTTTTTCTTCTAGTGGGCAAAGGCAATAAGTAAGAAAATAAAGCTCAAAATATTTATAAAACAACTATGATGTCAAGTCACATTTGATGAGGATAATCAAAAGTATTTTCTAAGTTTGTATAAAGCAGAATACATTTTAAAAATCTTAAGATTTAGACATCTTTCTACCTTTTAACATTAAAATTCATTTCTAATATTAGGTGCCTTAAGGATGAAAGAATCCAAAATAAATTTCCAATTAAATAAAACTATGACAATCATACTTTTAATCACTCCCCAAAATAAACCTATTATGAAACCCCTTATCATCACCCATAGCCACCATTATCTAACCATGTCCCAGCAACATCAATAAGGTAAATGTTTATAAGCAATTCTCTCGGAAGTTAAACATTAAATTAAAAAATTAAAACACCCCTAAGAACCTCGTGATGACCTGAAGGCATTTTAAGAGCAGCAAGGGTTAGAAGGGCAGCTCTCAAATAACACCCATTGTTCTACCTCTGCTTAATGACAAAAGGAGAAAAGAAAGCGATTACCTGGCCTTACCTCTACATCTCAATTCAAATGCTACTTAAGAAAACAAAAAGCCTCATTTTTTTTTTTTTTGCAACCCAACACTCTTCAGCTTAGTCAAGCTCCAATTTTTTTTTTAAATCTAAATTAACTTCTCCAACTTTGTTCATGCACTGAAATTCAGGACAGCCAAATTCAACAGCAGGTTTCAAGTTAGTTTGGTATCAACCACATACTGCATTTCAATGAAGATCCAACAATTAAATAGAGAAACTATTAAATATTTCCAGTTTCAAATCTACAAAAAGTGATTGTGGATATTAGCTCAAAAAATACTTTTTATAATGTTTTCCCACTTTTTAAAAAGTATATCTACTGACCCTACAATCCATACAGGAGAGCAAAACACCAAGAATAACCAAGACAATTTTGAAAAACACAGTTGGGAACTCACTCTATCAGATATCAAGGATACAGCAATTTTCTCCAGTGTAATGGAACAAGGATAGTGGAAAAAAAACAAATAGACCAATGACAAGAAAAGAGACATACACAAATATACATGAAACCGATACATGATAGAGATGGCATTTTAAAGTGTAAGGAGAGGATGGGCTACTTAACTAAAGGTGCCTGGATACTTAGTTATCCACTTGGTAGAGAAAAACAGCTTTCTATCTCATAACAACGACACATTTTGGGTAAATTAAATACTCAGCAAAATTTTATGAAATTTTTAGAATAATATATGGGTAAATATATCTATAACTTTTAGATGATAATTTCTTTTTTTTTTTTTTTGAGACGGAGTCTGGCTCTGTCGCCCAGGCTGGAGTGCAGTGGCCGGATCTCAGCTCACTGCAAGCTCCACCTTCCGGGTTTACCCCATTCTCCTGCCTCAGCCTCCGGAGTAGCTGGGACTACAGGCGCCCGCCACCTCGCCCGGCTAGTTTTTGGTATTTTTTAGTAGAGACGGGGTTTCACCGTGTTAGCCAGGATGGTCTTGATCTCCTGACCTCGTGATTCGCTCGTCTCGGCCTCCCAAAGTGCTGGGATTACAGGCTTGAGCCACCGCGCCCGGCTAGATGAGAATTTCTTAAAAGACAAAACAATAAACTCTACAAGATGAATACATTTCATTGTATTAAAAACATTCTGCATTTTTAAGACGCCATAAACAATGCAAGGCTAAACCAAAGATTTAGGAAAATATTTTTACAGCAAACATACCTATAAGGAATTAGAATCCACACTAAACACAGAATAATAAATTATTAATAAAAACAAATCTCCCAAATAAAAAAATGAGCAAAGGATAAGAACAAGCAATTCACAGCAGAAGAAAACCAGGTGTCCAACAGTGAAAAGATGCTCAATTTCACTAGGTCAGGAAAACATAATTTAAAAATGAGTCACCGTCTTAGACCCAGCTGAAGTGGAAAAGTATTTGAAAGTCAGACCTTATCAAAGTGTTGGTGACAATATACTTGCAAAAGGAACACTCACATTAAGCTATAATAGTATCGGCGTAAATTAATGCAACCACTCTGAAAATCAATTTAGTGACACTTATCAAAGTTGATAATATTCATACCCTACGACCCCACAATTCCATTTCTATGTGGTGCCCTAGAGAGACAATTATACCTGTGCACAAGGAGATATGTATGAGAAGTTCACAGCAGCCTCATTTGAAATAGTGAACATTATAAAATAAATAAATAATGGCATGTCCATTAACAGACTACTACAGTATTGATAATGGAATGAAACAAAGCAACATATATCAATATGAATATATTGATGTTCAGAAAATGTTATGTTCAGAAAAACATAATGCTTAGTTAAAGAGAACACATGTATATGATATGATACTATTTATGTCAGCTTTCTTTAATAAGACAAACATTACTATAAATACATACAAATATAAGTCTATACATAAGTGGAAATTACATACATGGAAAACATACATGGAAATAACCTTGGTGAGGGAGGGAGGGAAAAGAGTATACAGGAGGCTTTAACATTAAAAAAGTACATATTTTAATTTTTTATTTTATTTTTTAAAGATGGCGTCTCACTATGTTGCCCAGGCTGGAATGAAGTGGCTATCCAGAGGCACTATCATAGCTCACTGCAAGCCTTGAACCCCTGGCTTCAAGCGATCCTCCTACCTCAGCCTCTGCCTCAGCCTTGAGAGTAGCTGGGACTACAGGCGTGCACCACTGCCCTGGCTTGTATATATTTTTTAAAGATGAGGTAAAGATGGCTTTGAAATGTCTTGGAGATACGTACACAGAAATAAGTATACTGGAGACAGGTGTTGGTTTATAATATTCTCTATAGTTTTTGGTATAGTTGAAATACATAGATAATGAATGCCAGGTGCGGTGGCTCACGCCTGTAATCCCAGCACTTCGGGAGGCCAAGGCGGGCGGATCACGAGGTCAGGAGATCGAGACCATCCTGGCTAACATGGTGAAACCCCATCTCTACTAAAAATATAAAAAATTAGCTGGGCATGATGGCAGGTGCCTGTAGTCCCAGCTACTTGGGAGGCTGAGGCAGGAGAATGGCATGAACCCAGGAAGCGCAGCTTGCAGTGAGCTGAGACTGTGCCACTGCACTCCAAACTGGGCAACAGAGCGAGACTCCGTTTCAAAAAAAAATAAAAAGAAATACATAGAAGGTCACATACTTTACCCTTTAACAATAACTTAAAATACTCTGAAACTCTTGGATTTAAGTTGGATATTTTTGCAAATATCATTTAATCTCAATAACTTATATTTAACCCACAAAAAAATTGAGGCACTGCACTCCAAAGGTTAGATGAGCTTGTTGGTAAACACTAGGTCTAGGTTTATTTCTACTGCAGTCATGGTCCTGAGCCAGTGCAAGGAGGGCATGGGATTGGAAGGTAGCTTAGGTACACCTGAGCCCATCACACAATGATACTCAAGTCTGAGGGGACTTAGCATAAGGCGAGTAACAGCAGTGCCAACACACATAAAGTTCACAGGAGGAGTGCCCCTGGCTGAACAAAATGCTTCTTAGGATGTTAAGTCTACACTGGACTGTCAGGAGTAGACAGTAATATGATGAGCAGAGGCACTGGGTTGACTGCATACTTGGGACAGAACTCTGGTTCTGAGGTGTAGTGTTCTACCTAATCATGAACCAGAAACTTCCTGGAACCAGTGTCTTGCTCTGGTTTAATGCCTCCCCCCCGCCCCCAAGAAAAGCAAAAATCGTGTGTCACTTTTGTATACAAATTTTGTTCTAATTGATCACAATGTGTTTTCTAATTTTTTTTTTTTTGGTAGAAATGGGGTCTCACTATATTGCCCAGGCTGATCTCAAACTCCTGGCCTCAAGAGATCCTCCTGCCTTGCCTCCCAAAGTGCTGGAATTACAGGTGTGAGCCACTGCTATCCAACCCCCTGTTATCTAAATTTTATGAAAAAATACATTTGAGTTGGGCGTGGTGGCTCATGCCTGTATTACCAGCACTTTGGGAAGTCAAGGCAAAAGGATCACTTGAGCCTAGGAGTTTGAGACCAACCTGGGCAACATAATGAGATCCCATCTCTATAAAAATTAAACAAAATTAGCTGGGTGTGGTGGCACATGCCTGTGGTCCCAGTTACTTGGGAGGCTGAGGTGTGAGGATTGCTTGAGCCTGGGAGGTTGAGACTGCAATAAACCGAGATTATGCCATTGAACTCCAACCTGAGTGACAGAGTGAGATCCTGTCTCAAAAAAAAAAAAAAAAAAAATTATATATATATATATATGTATTAACTTTTAAAAATCCCAGTGCAAAACAATAGCCAGGCTGATTATAGTAAACCAATAAAGGGAAGATGGATGTTACCAGCCTGGCAGAGGCAGAACTATAAATGGTAAAAATAGTTTTCTTTTGATGAAAATTGACTAACAGTCCTCGGGCAAAGAAAAGATGTGAAATGAAGAAATGAAATACTGGGAATTGATGTCATTTTATTTTAAATTAGGTGGACTAGCTTCCCAAAGTCTGACTGAAGAAGAAACTTTTTGAAACTGGTAATCCTAGGAGAAGCAAAAATCTAAATAAAGTAAAATTAACTGTCATATGTATAGAAAGAAACCACGTATATCCATTTGACTTATGGGTTTCTTTACAGATAAACTTCCTATCAAGCAAAATGTTGCACCTTATATATTTATCTTAGAGACAGAAATGTCAAATGTCAAATGTTGTAAAAAGTTTTTTCAAGTATGTCTTATATTTAAAGTATTCCTTTTTTTTTAGGAGATGGGGTCTCGCTATGTTGTCCAGTCTGGCTTTGAACTCCTAGGCTCAAACAATTCACATGCTTCAGCCTCCCAACTAGCTGGGACTACAGACATGTGCCACTTCTCACAGTTTAAAGTATCCTTTCGATTAAAAAATTGAAAAAAGGTTAATATTTAGCCACAAGCTTTCAGCTTGATGGACCCAGAATACAATATACAGATACTTCAAACGTGAAATGCTGTGAAAGGCAGCAATGTTTATCTATAAGAGCAAACTTTAAAAACCACAACCAGAAGTAAATTAAATTTGTAATAAAAATACTTAAAATTCATTTATTCAAAGTCCCTGCACTTTGTTTAACATAAAATAGAAACCAACTAAACATACGCAGTTTTCTAATAGAATATTTCTAAACTCAACCAGTTTACTTTTTAATTCTGCTTGAGCATACAGTATTAAGGTACATTTTTGAAGGGCAAGAAACCATCATATTTAAAACCTCACTACTGAACAAGAAAATACTACTGAAATATAAAGTATAGTTCCTTTTTTCGTACATAATCTAGAAGCTCTCATCCAAATACCCATTACAAAGTCCAGAGATCTCTTCTTCTGTTTTCCAGCATTTTCTGCTATTCTGTAATGCCTCCAATGATTTTATAATTTCCAACGGGTAAAGAAATGCTTCAAAATCTCTTCTACAAATATGGAGAATACGAGCTTTATGAGGGTAACCCCTCCAACCTACTTCCCTTAAAAAAGCTGTATAAGCGAGTTGACAGAACTCAGGGAACCTCTAGTACTAAGGTGTCATCACCACTAACCAGTTAAGGAGATAAGACTGGGCCGATTCCCAAATGAAACAGAAGCAAATGCAAATGAGAAATGTAATTCATGTTAATGAAGAACAAACAATTTTTTAAAGAAAGGACTAAAATTCTACTATTAACCAAGCAAATATCCTAGTATTTAAAAAAGAGAGAACGAACTGATAAAAATGAATTTTTTTAAATATTATAATCCTGGCCCAGACTTTCAGGACTTCCACGACACATGAAGAAGCTCTAGAACAATTGAGACAGCAGGAAAAACTACTTGGTACAATATATATATATATAAAAAATCATTCAACAGAGATTTTGTTAAAAGGTAGAAAAGAAAAGCCTTACGAAACTGCTATTAGAAGAAGCTGCAGCCCCATCCCAGTGCCTTAGGCTTATTGGTAAGGCCTGTTCATTTGGAAGGCTGAGTTACTGGTCTTCCACTTCTTACCCCAGTCCTTATAGTATGTGCTCAATACACATTTGTCATTTAAATTTTATTGGTCATCTAGAATTTTTCTACTGCTCAGAACTCCAGCAGCCTGTCATTGTATAGTCCAGGGCAGATAAGTGAAAGAATCCTAGTCATTAAAGAAGCTGAAAAATAAGTAGTAGCTGTTGCAAGTACAGGCTTTGTTTTCTTATTTACTTCAGTGTGGCAAACCGAAATCGTGGTGATGAGCCTCCATGCCAGGAGACAGTCAGTTTGGCAGAAATCACATTTAATTTGTGTCAGAAGCATAGGATTCTACTAGCCCTCTGTCAAAAGAGGTAATATCAGCCCTATCTACCCTTCACACTCAGATAGATATAGAATCCCAAGAAGACAGACCTCACTTTGTAATGTTCTCTCTTGGCACTTTTAAAAAACTTTTTATTTAAAATAGCCATAAATATCCACTAAAGGATGATAGGTTATTTGCACAGAGGCTGCAGCTTGTATAAAACCAAATAGATTTCAAAATATGGTATATATTAAAATGCAATCCAAACCATAAGACGTTTTGGCAGCAGAGGAGTTGAATGCTATAGAAAACATATTAACTTACCCCTCTTTCCAATGTGTAGGAAACAGGTAACTTACAATGACTAATCTTCAACACATCATATAGAGTTTAGAAGACCTGATGCCATAAGAGTTAAGAACTGGATATTTTAGAACATTCCACTCAATATTTTGTCTTACCATTGTATATTCAATTTAAAAATGATCAATTGTTAATTAATTTTTACTACACCAAGTAGAACCAGTGACTACCACATTTATCTGACAATTACAGAGAATTTGATCTTTGTGCTTAGATTTCAGGGTACTGGAAGTTTGACAATACTGATTCAGATTAAATTATACATATTTGAAAGCTATATTTAGATGAAGAGTTGCTTAAGCATATTCTTTATAACACTCAGTTTATGAGAAAAGTTATGTGATCTGATCAGGAATATGTTATATTTTAAGGATTTCATCTCATCTGGCTCACTTTTAAAAATCAGCAAATATTTTTAAAGTAGAATTTTTAAGACCAGAAAGAAATCAAGTTTGAAAAAAGAGGTTTTGGAGTGAGAGAGAAGGGTCATATCCTACTTAAGGCTTTTTCAACACAGAGCAAGGAAATGGTGCCACTGCAAGATCTGGAACAAATGTTTTCCTACATTTTTGAACCACAATGTTTAAAAGCATCGTATTTTAATTTCAGGCCTTATAAACTAAAGATGTCCCCGAAAATTAATTACACTTATTATTTTGGATCAGAGTTTGTGGCTGACAACATCTGTTAGAAACTTCATTGTGCCTCCTAATTAAAGAACCAAGTCTAGCTGACTGATGAAAAAAGAAAAAAAAAACTTTAATTCAAAGGAAAATGTAACACTGTGAAAATAACCAAATAATTTTCCTCCACAAATATTCTCCCTGGGATAAACAGGCTTTCGGTGGGAGCACAGGTTCTCAGTCGTCTGTGTCATGTATCTAGTGTACATTTTAATATTTTTCCCATTTACTGTGTCTTTTCTATTACGTTACAGCTGAAGGTTTTACTTAATCAATTCTCTTCTGAAACGCTCTTCCTCTGTCCTGCACTATGGCAGCTTCAGCAATGACTGCCAAGTAAAACACCTTTTCTGTTTGTTTCCTCCCTTATGCTTTGAAATTTTGTTATCCGTTTCTGTAGACATCAACATATTTAAAACTTTAAAAAACATTTTCCCTAGAAGGTTCTGTTAGAAGGTAGAAAAGAAAAGAAAAGAAAGCCTTATGAGAACGTCCCCCAGAGTGCCCAGGGGGCTGCGTGAACATGCCCAGCCTGGTTATGAAAGATCATTGATCCAAAAGGGAACGTGACAACGCCGGGTAGGTGCCCCCAGCTGGCACCTGTCCCGACCCTCTTCCGCGCCAGCCTAACCTATGCACTTGTCACGAACCGAGGACCTAAAAGAAGGCGAGGGAATGGGGAGGAGGATGAAGCTGGTCAAAAGCTCGCATTGTCACTCCGGAACTTTTGCGCTTGACTCATCTCTCTGGCTTTCAAAACTGGGAAGTGCGCGGCTGCGACGGCGTCGGGCAGCGTGCTTGGCGGAGAAAACGCACGCTCTAATCCCCTCGACCAGAGGCTCTCCTCGGTCTCCGCCAGAAAACTCAAGCCCTCCGCAAGCCGGGAGGCTCCTGCGACCAGCACGCCGTCCCCGGACCCGGCCGGACCGCGTGGCCGGGCGCGCATTCCCAACGCGGCGGGACTGGAGCGCTGACAAACTGTTTTCAGTTTGCACACCCAGCCGTCCCCGCCGCGGAATCTGCTCCAAGAAGATGTCGTTAGGAAGTTACGGGCAGGACTGATGCTTTGACCGCAGTGGGGATCCGGGCAAAGATTTATCTGGAAGTTTGTCTTGCACAACCCACTTCTGGAGTCCCGCGACACTCCAGACAAAAGGACGGGCTCTAAACCTATCTCGAGAGTCCTCTGGACCTGCTGTTAGGACCCTAGTTCTCCTCACCTCGCCCAAATGAACTCAACATTCGGGAACTTCTCGTCTCCACCTCCATCCGCCACCCCGTTTTTGGTGAGCGACTTTTTTAAAAGGGGGCTCGAGCTCGGAGAACAAGAAACCTAATAGAGAAGCTATCCCCGCGCTGTCACGCGTCCCCGCTCGTCTTCCAGCGGAAGCGTCGCTGTAGGGTGGCAATGGTGTATTTTTTTTTTTTTTTTAAATACGCAATTTAGGCGAATGCAGTCCAGTCCAGAGCCGCTAGCTGTGTACGCACTGAGCTAGGTAGAGTTCACCGTAGAATTTGCTTTTCCAACAACGACCCCGGGGGAGAGCCTGGGCCCCTTTAGGCGGCGTCTTACCTCGCCCTTCGCCTCTCCGCGTCTTCGGCGACCCATCAGTAGATGCAGCATCCCCAGCGCGGCACCCGAGCCCAGCCCAGCAGCGCGGGCTCTTCGCCTCCCTCGCCACGGTCCCCGCGCTTTTGAAAACTTTGGGCGCAGCTTTTGCGTGACCGACCGGGAATCAGTGTTCCTGCCCCACTTACACTAGCGTACAAATAAATACCTTACCCCCCTTCACGTTTCATAAATTAGGAAAAGGCATAAAGCTTACATTCCCCCAAATTAGCTGTATCCGACTCTGTGATTCATTTACCCTTCCAAGTTGGTGACACGAAATTCTATTCTCCAAACAAACCGTAATGATCAATCCAACGTCCCATTCTACTCCGCTTTAAAAGACTGAAGAATTAATGCCAGAGGAGAGCTATCTATTAACACTGCCAGAGTTTACAGATTAAGCGATATCAGAGCCCCATACCATCTTTTACTATTCCTCCTTCTGGGCGTGATTCCCTCTTCACTAAAATCCTAGCCCAAATGTATTTTGTCCCCTACCCTTGATTCTTTGAAAATCTATTTCCTAAAATAGCAAACGTAACGTTTTAAAGACCTTCTAACGTCACCCTCCTCATTGCAGTCCTAAGCGGCACACCAGCGCAGCTCAGCCCGCTCCTGAAGACATTGAAGCAGGAAACGCAGCAATCTTCCAAGTGGCACCTTCCCTGCTGGCCTAGATAAACCTAGAAAGCAAGCAACTTCAATGAATGCAAACTAAGCTTTCCGGAGGAGAAACGTCAAAGCAGCTACAATCAGTCTCTGATTACACAAACATACCTAGGGGCAGGTTGGAGTGAGAAGGAGGGCTTTAGGGGTGGGGGTTGCCTACCCAGAGGTGGCTGAAACCAGTTATCCTATTGTTACTGAGTTTAGGAAAACTAGCTTTTGTTTCGTAGTGGATGCTGGGGGTCAAACCCGAGATGCCAGCTAAGCATCGCTGAAGTCTTTGTAAGAGAACCTAACCCAAAGTTAGGACTTCAGTTCCTTTAAAATAAGATACTGAGTTATGCATAATTAACGATTCCAGTAGAGAAACACTGCAGAATCATTTTGAAATATTGTAAAAGGAGGGTCGACGTGTGCGTTTATCTGCCCAGTTTTGCGAGAGCTAAATGCCATTCACGGGCCCCTCTACCAAACTGGGAAGAGTGGCGACAGCGGGACTCCTTAGGTCACTTCTTGGGACCCAAAGGTTTCAGGACTCCCTCCAACCATCCCTTTGCACATGTGCTTTGGAGGAAGGAGCATACAACTCTAACTCCCTCCCCAGCAAACAAACCAGAGAAAACTGAGGCCCTATCCTTCCTGGGTCCATCTGGAGACACACGCCTAGAAAGCAAAGCTCTTTCCCGCCGACCTAGTAGGTAGCGGTTGATGAAAGTGATTGTGCACAGTGCCCAGGAACCCACGGGCTAGGGACGTCCAGCTCTCGAGGTTTACAGGCAAGGGAGACCTGAAGCGGAGGGAGGTACATCGTTTCCACATGGCGTTTAGGCGGTAACAGCCCAAAATAGAGCTTTCATTGAGCGAGAAGAGCTTCCCAGGCCCGGGTCGGCGCGCGACGCGGGGCCGCTGGGATTGGGCGGGCGCGCGTCACGTGACCGGGCGCCATGCCCCAGAGCCCCGCCCCACCCCGGCGCGCACTCGGAGGTGCTGCAGCAGCAGGGCTTAGTCCCACTTTCACTTTCTGCACTGGGGCTTCACACCTGAGTGATATTGTTTTGTTTTGTTTTGCTTTGATTTTGAGATGGCCAGTACAAAAAGGAGGCAGTCGAGAGAAAGAGTTCCTTGCGTTTCTGGAAGGGGGCAATGAGCTGGGGAGGTCGGACGGGGGCTGTACAGGGTCCGCGCTCCGGGCAGGACGGGGACCCGGAAAACAGGTGTTTTCCCCATTGCAAGGGTAACACTGAGCTCGCGCGTCCACAAAACGTTCCGCGAAGTTGTAAGGGCCTCCAGCACCACAACCAAAAGTAGAAAGTAGTAGGGACCTCACGCTCCGAGCGCTGACGTGGTGTTTTGTTTTTGAAGAGGGAATTGCTTCAGGTAGTTTATTAAGGTAGCGAGAGCGAAGGGCCACCAAAGCCGGCCTGTCATCCAACCTAGCGCTCGCTGAAAAAACAAACTCACGATGGCTGCCGTCTCACCTCTAACCTGTGGGGGACTGGACTGGACTCAGTTCAGCCCAAGCGCAGGGAGAGGGCTGCGCGCCAGCTCTGGATGAGCCCAGCCAACGGTCCAATGTCTGTACCTGTCCTTATCACTTATCACTAACCGCCCTTATCAGTCATTATCGCGGCTGGTCACTGACTAAAACATTCTTCCGCAGTCCTAGATAAGTTCACCTATAGAAAGAAACTATTCCAGATCACTAACACGAGCTTGGCCCACTCATTTTTTCTTACATTCATGTAACAGTGTTATTTTACATATTGCACATTTTCCAGTGCCTGACTTACTAGGTTCTGACGCACAGCAGCAACCTGTGAACTAGTCAGGCTCTTTTGCCTACGGTGACCTTCAGGTGTTCATCTGTAACAAGTCAGGGCAAGTTGCAATAAACAACTGAATCTGTGAAAAGGAAAAAAAAAAAAAATGGTTTGTTTTCTCCTCTCTAAAAAGATTTCGCCAACACCTGATAACTTTTAGCAAGTTGCTCTAACTTTAAGAGTTCTGGGATTTCTTTTTTTGTTTGTTTTTGTTGTTTGTTATTTGTACACTTCGGAGGGTAAGAAGAAACCAGGTAAGTGTTGACAGTTGCCTAGCACAATGACTGGTACAAAGTAAATGCTTAATAAATTATTATTGTTAAAGTTAAACTAGTTACGCTTCCTCCCGTGTGTAGTTTTAAGTGACAATATAGTATTGTCCATTCTTCCATGCTTTTAAGTTTATATAGAAGTTTGATTAGGGAGAAGGGAAAGCTTATAAAGCAATTTGCTTCAATCTTTGGTCGTGATAGTAACTTCCACTAACTAATTACACGTCATTTTGAAAGTATTTCCTCAAATTTGTTTTGAATATATAATATGGCCTTTGAATTTCCTTAACTTCTCCCTTATACTTTTACAAAATGAAAGGGTATGGTCTTACTCCACTAGCTATTTCACAACCAAACATGGTAACTCTTTTGGGGGAAGAGATTATTATTTTCTCTGGGAAGTTAACTGAAAATCTACCAAAAAGTGCAGTCTGGAATAAGAATTAATTAAATAACCAAAAAGATCATTTTTGTTTTGCTATCTGGAAAAAAATGACATAGAATAGATATGTAAAATGTTAATTTTAAAATATAGCTGTTTTTTAATCCCTGCTTTTGGAAGCCAATTTGGATGTTTGAAATGAAAGTTGTTTTCCCTTTAAAATTAGTATAATTATCACTAGGTAACTTAGAAAGAATATCTCTGGTCTGAACTTCTCTTCTGTGCTCCAGATTTCCTCTTTCACAAATGACAAAGAAACTACTTGGATATATATGGAACTAAACTCATCACCTCTCCTACCGTTCTTCCTTTGGACATTCTAGATCTTACTTAGTTCCATCTCCCAGTCACCCATACTACAAACCTGGAAGCCATGCTCAAATCTTCTCTTTTTCTGCCCTCCACTTTAAGTCCCTTATCAAGTCCTGCCTAATTTAACCTCCTAATGGTGCTTCCGATATGCCCCTTCCCTTCCTTTCTCATTCCTACTGCTCTAGTCTAGGCCTTACTTGTCTTGCTCCCTGGCTCACTTGCTGCAGCAGCCTCTTCCCTGTAAGGCTCTGCCATTATCGTTTCCTTCCAGTCCTTTCGTTGAGTGACTTATCTGAAAAGCAGATCTGGACATGCCACTCACCTTTATAGGCTTCCTATTACTTACCAGATAAAAATCTAAGCTCTTCACCACCATTCTAAGGCTCTGGACCTCTGTCTGGCTTTGCCTTTCTCTCCTTCCTGCCCTGACTTCACATTCTAGCCACACTTCATTCATTCATTCATTCTACGCTACTGTGTGCTAGCTACTGTCCTAGCCACTTGGGATACCTCAAGGGAAAAAAACTAAGATCTTTGCCCTTGTGGAGTTTATGTTATGGGGAGGATCACATCGGTAAACAATAAACATAAGTAAGCACATTTGATGGGATGAGGGAGGGTAATTTTAGATAGGTTGGTCAGGGTTGGCTTTATTGAAAAGGTGCCTTTTGAGCAAAGATACAAAAGATGAGGCAGTGAGCTGTGTGAATAAACAGAGGAAAAATATCTATACCGAGCAGACAGCCAGTGCATATCCCTGAGGTAGGAGTGTGCTTAGCACATCTAGGAGAGGAGAAAAGAGAGCAGGGAGAATGACAGGAGATGAGGGCAGAGAGACAACAGGGGAGTACGCCTTTGGACAGGCTCTCATTAGCCATTGTATTAAGTTGGGGACTTTGTATTTAATGGGAAATCAAGTACTTGTGGTGGTCACAGTCTCTCCTACAAGTCCTATTGTTCAGCCCTATGGTCTTTAAAGACGTGCTGCCTTTTGTTTGGATTGCATCCCTCTCTCCAGCTGAGTTTCTGCTCCCATAGCTCCTTGTGATTATCTCTGTTATTGTAGTTGCCATATTACTTAAGAGTCTTATATCTTGAGGAAGGATTTTGGTTTATTTTTGTATCCCCAGTGCCTATAGCAAACCCTCAAAAGCTTAGTGAATAAATGGTAATGTTTGTTTGTAGAATACCTTCACATATCAGGTGTATATGTTTGCTAATTATTAAAACAACCCTACAAGGGAGCTGTATTGTACCTATTTTACAGAAGACGAAATGAAGTTCAGAGAGGTTAAGTAACTTATCCCAAGTCACACAGCTGGTAAATAACTGAGCTGGGTTTCAAACTCAGCTGTCTGGCCAGTTGCTTCCCTGCGCTCTTCACTAAAGAGACTTCCTCTCTAGACTGAATAAACGAGATAGAAGGAATTTATCTCTGGTTTTGTTTCTTGCCCTTGGCTTCTTTGTGCTTAAGAAAACACCCCACTTGTCATTTCACCTAGGTCTATTCATTAACTCATGAAACATTTAATAAATACCTATTGTATGCTATGGACTTGGAATACAGTGCTGAGCAAAACAGATCTATTCCCCTCCCTAGAGGAATTTATACCATAGCAAGGAAGATCCAGAACTGTATAAGCAAGGGCAGTAAAGTGCAGTCATTGCTCTAATAGGGGAAGTACAAAGAGTCGCTGAGCAGTATACCACTATAGCAGTGGTGCCAAATTCAGCCTGAGAAGGCCATATGGTGACAGCATCTGTCCTGGGGGAAGATAATTCCAAGTGGAATGTGCCACTGACCCTAGAATACTGAAATTCAGAAAGTGGAGTTGTAGTTGTGAATGAAAGAATCCCCTAAGAACTTGTATAAGTTACTAGGTATTATATAAACTTGTAAAGAATCTTGTTCTATCTTTGCTCTATTCATTTTTTTCAAGTTTGGCTAATGTTAATGCCGTTTTTCCAAATCTGATTACAATCTTTATGTGTTTATAAAGCATAAACTTTTTAACCTCTGTTTTTAAAGTTTTATTTGATAAGTTATTTGTCCCATTTATTTGCAAAAAGAGAATGCAATGCATCTGTTTTAGTAGGTAATACATTCCAAAACTATGAAATCTGAGGGCTTATTCAAATTATTTTGTTCCACTGGAATTTGGTGGTATATTGCATCATTGGCTGGAGTTTGGTAACTTGTTACAGAATGTATTTTTTTATTATGCTGATGGGAATGAAATTTAATGTTTGCTCACTTTTAATTAGTGCTCAATGGAAGAAATAGCCCAGGAAACCATGAAGGGTGGTGTGACTGAGACAGGAAGAAGCCAGGCTGGAAAACCAGAGACCCATATTCAGAAAGTAGCATTTTAGTGCTTTCTAGCTGGTGGAAAATTAATAGGTTGTTCTCTACAGATTTCCCCTGTTTTTCAAGTGGGAATATTGTATTTGCCTCCATAATAACTCTAATATATGACTTGATTTTCAAAATTAAAAATTTAAGCATGAAAATAGATACTCAGAATTGAAACTGGTGGTGGCAACAGAGCAGTTGTTTTTAATAAGAAAATGATGGGGAAGATCAAAGAAGAGCGGGGATCAGGATGTGGGAGTGAGTCTCTTTATTGTAAACTGCTTTGGAGGGAGGTGAGAGATGGAGATTAGAGATGATGAAGACCTTTCCTTTTGGTTTCTCTGATCTAGCCATGGATGATGAGAGTCCCTCTGGATGAGTGTCAAAGAAAAGACATGGTTAAATGGGTAATAAAAAAAAATCAATGGCCCATAAATGCTAAGTGTTTTAAGTTTAAAATTTTCCCTCAAAAAAAAAAAAAAAAAAAAAAAAGGTTTAGCTATTGCAGTTATCGTCTACAGCTTGTAAAACACAAGTTTCCCTATTGGAGCAAATCTTGGTTGTAGAAAGAGATAGGAATATTATGAGAATTCAAAGACTCCTGGCAAATATATGTTTTAAGGTTTTAAGAAGTTCCCCAGAGGAGGAGAAAATATGCTGAAAAAAATAGTCATAAAGTGCTTTTTTATGTTAAGAACAAAAATACAGGAAATGTTTTTCCCCCAAATATTGTGGCATTTTCTCCATCTGGTGAAATAAAATAAGACAGATATGTTATTCTCCACTGTTACACAAAAACACCAGCAGCAGGCCAGTTAGATAGTGGATAGCTGCTGTCCCTGGTGCAGTAGGTATAGCATTATTGTCCCCCCACCCCACATAAACAAAACAAAACATCCAGAGCATGTGCTAGTTCTCTGAGGCCATCAAAAGTTCTTGGCATATAACATAGAAATTTCTTGGTTAATAGAATAACAAAATACAAAACTGTCATCATTACGTCTAAGGAAACCTTCCCTGTTTGCTAACTTCCTTCCAAAACATTTTTGCCCTAATTACATTTTTGTTGGTGGTTTGGAGAGGCCAGGACAACCCAAGGGGATGATTTCATTCTAATTGCATCTTTCCTTTCCCAGGAGGTCTGTGTCCTTTCATATCCACCAAACTCACTTGATCCCTTGATTAACTGTTGTCCACTTGTTACTGAGAAGAAAGAAACAACCATCCAAACAAGCGCTGTGAGATTGACTTGATTTTTTTTTTCCCTGCTGAGATCACAAAGCTTGTATGCCAGTTCTTATACAGGGCTCCAGGTGTGATAGGGGAAGGGTGTGTGTGTGTATGACTGTGTGTGTGTGTGGTGGAAGGCATTACTAGAATGCAGAACATGTATCCCAAAGTGTGTGTTTGGGGGGCTACTTTCCATAGTTTGTACCCAATTTTAAAGAGATTCATGACCCCCAAATTGTTAAGATCCACTCCCCATAACATCCAGGTTAATTCCTCCATTGTTGCCAGACGTGAGTTCTTGCTAGGCCTGGGTTGCTGGAATGCATTGAAAAGTCGTTTTAATGAATTTCTACAATCATCTATGATCTCCCCAGCAACTGCCCTCGGGATGTCACCCGCAGGCTCTGGCAACAGGGTCCAAATGCAACCTCCTCCTAAGGTGACCCCATGCAGCCGCGTCCTGGGCGAGCAAAAGCAGGACCTCGGTCCGCAGAATGCACTCTCCAGATCACGCAGGGCCCGACGCGGTCTTCCTGGGGTGGCCTGTCTACAGGAAAATGGGGCCCCATTTTCCCCCAGAAATCTGAGGGATTGCTGTGGAGGGAAAAAGGGAATTCGTCTCTTAAAAATCATCATAAAAGAAAGGGCGCCTTTCCCCAGGGCATTTACGCGGGAGGAGAGTTAGGTAGGCGGGGCCTTCCGTGCCTCCGGACCAGAGACCCCCGCGTCAAGGCAGCAGCATAGTCACACAGCGCGTCTTCGGCCTCAGAGCTTGTCCAGGAAGGACTGCGGCCCAGAGGACTCAGCTCCGGCGGGAGAGGAAGCGCCCTGGTCGCTCCTCTCCCCTTCGCTTGCGGTTAGGAGAAGGTGCTTGCCTGAGTCAAGGGACCCGGCGCCCTGCCCAGGCCCCAGGACAGACCCACCACTGAGGCTCTCACTATGTTCCGTGTGCGGGGTTCCCTCCCTTAAGGGCAAGATGAATTGACAGCGTTCACTCCTGGCCGGCGATGCCACTACTATCTTTGGATCCATTCATTCTTGTACCGGCATGGCACGGGAGATACGCAGCGTCTCTGTAAATAGGACAATGTGTGGACCTTGGTGAATAGGTTAATTCATAAAGTGCTGGGGAAAGTCCTGAGTAGCAGGAACCAGCAAAAGAGCCAGTTTTATGGGCTGCTTTCTCTCACTGATCCAAGATTACTACTCCCTAAGGGGGTGTTAGCATCCCCTTAGACAGAGGAGAATACCAACACCCAGAGAGACCAAGTGCCTAGGACCATGGGACTGGAGCCTGTGGCTGTCCACTGCCAAACTTAGCTTCCTCCCAGCTGCCTCCAGTGAAAAGGATTAACTCTGTCCAGGAGAGTGGGCAGAGATCCAACAGAGGAAGCAACCGTGAACCCAGGTGTGGCTGTGTGCGCTTCTTTTTCCCTGTGCAGTCCTTGTAAAGTAGGAAAAGTAGGAGCATACCTGGACAGGCGTCTCAGACCTCTTTTTTTTTCTTTCTTTTTTTAACTATCTACCCTCACCCCTTATGTTTTCTCTTGCAGTCACCAGCACCTACAGCCTCACCATCCCCGAATTTTAAAAAAATTCAGCCTTTACTTCTTCCCTAAACTCCAACCTTGTTTTGTTTATTCAACTGCCTAATTGATATTTATCTCCACTTAAACGTCTAAAATAACCTCACATTAATTAATTCATTAATTAATTAATTAGAGATGGAGTCTCACTCTGCCACCAGGCTTGAGTACGATCTAGGCTCACTGCAACCTCCGCCTCATGGGTTCAAGCAATTCTCCTGCCTCAGCCTCCCGAGTAGCTGGGATTACAGGCACCCACCACCACACCTGGCTAATTTTTTTGTATTTTTAATAGAGATGGGGTTTCTCCATGTTGGCCAGGCTGGTCTCAAATTCCTGACCTCAAGTGATTTGCCCGCCTCAGCCTCCCAAAGTGCTGGGATTACAGGCGTGAGCCATCACACCCAGCCTCAAATTTAAGTTGTTAGATGCTTAGCCCCTATACCTGCCCCATCTTCAGTGTTCCCCCTTTAGATTAAGAGCAACAGCAGTTTTTTTCAGGAGGTGCTCAAGCCAAAAACCCTGGAGCAGCCCTTGGCTCCTTGATCATACTCCAAATGGAGCCTGTTGGTGAATGCTGTGCCTCTGCCTTCTGCGTATATCCAGAATCTGACCATTGCTTACGACTTCTGCTCCTACTGCATGGGCCCACACCATCATCCTCTCTCACCTAGGTTGCCATGACAGCTTCTTGACTGGTATCCATCCTTCTGCCTTGTCCCCCTTTACATTGCATTCATTCTTAGCACAGCGGCCAGAGTGATTGTGATACATAAGGGAGCTCTGAACCCCTTGGTGATTCCCCACTTCACTCAGAGTAAAAGCCTAAGTCTTCTACCTCCTGAGTGACTACTACATGACTGACTTCTTCTGCTTTCTCCTTGCCCATGCTCACTCCTGTCTGGCTACACTGACCCTCCTGTTTTTCCTGCCTTACGGCGGCCTTTGCACTTGCTGTCCCCCCTCTGCCTAGAGCGCTGTTATCCAGATAGGCACAGTTTGTTTCAACTTTTTGCTCAAATGTCACCTTCTGAGTGCAGCTTTCCCTGACCACCTATTTAACATTGGCACCTGATCCCCTCCTTTGCCTCTTTCCCTGCTTTGTTTTTCTGCATGGTACTTAACTTCCTATATACTACATTTACATTATCCCCCTCTTACTGCTTCTGTCTCTCCACAAGAACGTAAGTAATATATACAAAGGCAGGGATTTTCTTTTTAGTAGCTGTATCTCCAGTGTCCCAAACAGTGCCTGGCACATGGAAAGCACTCAATAAATGTTTATTTTAATAAAATGGGGAAAGGGAGTGGCTCCAGTATTTACTAGCTCTATGAACTCGGACAAGTGATTTAACTGCTCTAAACCTCAATTTTCTCATCTGTAAAATGATGATAGATTCTACCTTATAGGGTTATCAATAAGTAAATACACATAAAACACTAAGTACATAACAGAATAAGTGGCAGTTATGTTTAGTGGAATGTGATATTGATAGTATATGCAGGCCAGACTTCTGTGAATATATGGTTTGTACTTTGCTTTCCTATTTTTAGAAACCATTTCTCCTGTCTACTTGTAGCTGCACAATGTAATTAGAAATGTAGCAGGCCAGGTACGGTGGCTCATACCTGTAATCCCAGCATTTTGGGAGGCTGAGGTGGGCAGATCACCTGAGGTCAGGAGTTTGAGACCAGCCTGGCCAACATGGTGAAACTCCATCTCTGCTAAAAACACAAACAATTTGCCAGGCATAGTAAAAAACACCTGTAATCCCAGCTACTTGAGAGGATGAGGCAGGGACCTCATCCTGGTGGAACCCTGGAGGCAGAGGTTGCAGTGAGCCAAGATCACACCACTGCACTCCAGCCTGGGCAACAAAATGAGACTCTGTCTCAAAAAGAAAAAAAAAAAAAAAATGTGGCATCCAGCTCAAAATGTCTCTTTGTTTGTGATATTATTTGTATGGTGCCTCAGAAGTGTGTGGTCACTGCTACTCTCAAAAGTTTAAAGAAAAGTTGGTTCTCTGAAAAACCACTTTTTGCTTGGTTTGTGTCAGCAGCATCACCTACACTTCTCATCATCTTCCATGGAAAGGGGGAAGAGGAAGTTAGATTCCTTGAGAGAATATGAATTATCCCCCTTTATGACTCTATCAGGAATTTTTTTTTTTTTCTTTTTGGCTGAAACAACAGAAAATTATTTTCTCAGGGTTCTGGAGGCTGGAAGTCCAAGATCAAGATGTCAGCAGGTTTGGTTTCTTCGGAGCCTCCTCTCCTTGCCTTGCAGATAACCACTGTCTTGCTGTGTCTTCACATGGCTTTTTCTTCTTCACCCCTCTTCTCCCCACCCCCACACATTTCTCATGTCTTTTTCCAGGGAAATTCTTCTGAAGACTTACAAGGATGGGGCTGCAGGGTCTTGGGGGTGGAGAAGGCGGCACTTGGCTTAAACCGCTACAGGCTGGAGGTGGTGCTAGAACTGGGCTTCCTTCCAGCTACCCAACCTGTCTCCTTAGGTATATCTCCCTAGGGAGGACTCACCTGATGACATGTTTGTGTGTGTGTGACAGGATTTAGTGAGGGAAACTGGAGCTCCCTCATGCTCTTCCCTCTGGCTAGACAGCCTTCTCCCCTGGCTCCCTCTCACCTTGCTTTGCTCATTGTTCATCTTGTTTAAAATCGCAACTGCCCCACACTACTCATTCTCACTCCTGCCCACCAAGCCCACATCCATGCAAGCTCAATGAGGACGGTGGTTTCTCTCTGTTATGCTTCTGCTTTCTTTTTTTGAGATGGAGTTTCACTCTTGTTGCCCAGGCTGGAGTGCAATGGCGGATCTCAGCTCACCACAACCTCTGCCTCCCGGGTTCAAGCTATTCTCCTGCCTCAGCCTCCTGAGTAGCTGATATTACAGGTATGCACCACCACACCAGGCTACTTTTGTATTTTTAGTAGAGACGGGGTTTCTCCATGTTGGTCAGGCTGGTCTTGAACTCCTGACCTCAGGTGATTCGCCTGCCTCAGCCTCTCAAAGTGCTGGGATTACCGGCATGAGCCACCGCGCCAGGGCATGCCTCTGCTTTCTTCCTAGTTCGAAGGGCAGAGCCTGGCAAAACATCACTGTTAAATTCTTGTTAGTTGCAAGACTCCTCTTAGCGAGCTTATTGAATCCTCCAAGCAGCCCTTGACATTAACTGAGCAACCCGCGTGCCAGAACACTTTAAATGCATCATCTCATATTCTCACAACAGCCCTCTGAGGTAGACGTTATGATGATCCCCACTTTGCAAATAGAGTGAAGACCAGGGAGGTTAAGTAACTCGCTCAGGGTCGTGCGGCAGCTGACAAATGTTGGCGCTAAGGGCAGAATCCAGACAGCCTGCGTCCAGGACCTGAGTTTCAGCCTTCCTTGGGAAGGTGGGTCTCAGGCAGCATCCGGCGCAGCAGGCCTGGACCCTGCAAAGTCCAAAGAGGCTGGTGTCCTTCCAAATCCTTTCATCCGTTCCGCGGCCACCCGTGTGGCCTCGCTGTAGCGGAGCTGTCCCGAAGCCAGCGCGGGCCTGGCGTGCGACCCTCAGTCAGCCGAAGAGGACAAGCACGTACGCGCCCTCTCCAATGCCCTCTGTCTCAGAGTCCCTGCTGCTGCCCAAACAGCTCGAATTTTCCGGATAGGAATGGCAGAGCCCGTGGCGTAGGTGCGCCCCCAAAGGCCCGGCAGGCCGCACCCCTGCGGGTTTCCCCAGGGGGACTTGCCACCATTCGGATCCCCTTGGAAGACCCCGACGGAGCAATCGCGTCGATAAGGAAACTGGAAACCGGGAACTAGGACTCTGGGAACCGAGAACCCGATTGCCCCTGGCCGCAGGCATGCGGTGTGAGCTCCTGCGCACGGTTCCCGGAAAGGCGAGGAGGAGTGAGCGCGCCTGACCGGCCCCCAACGGGGACGCTCGGGCACCTGCGCTCCCACCGCTACGCGGGGCCGCTTGGCTCCTGCTTCTCATGGTTCTTATGCTTAAAGAGGAAAATAAAAACGACTTGGAAATGGAATAGTTCAGTCTGTGAGTCCGTTTTTCTCAATCCTTGCGGAGATGGAATCCAATCTTCCACCCTGCGACCCCGGATTCGGGGGTCCGTGCCCGGGGACCGCCCTCATCCTTCCGGGAATACGTCCACTCACCACAACTTCTTAAAACTCTTTAAACGCAGGGAGGCAGAGGGGATAATTGACAATTTCATTGCACAGAGTCACCGAATTCATAGCAGCTTTTGGTCATTCTGTTGTGATGTGTTTAATTTTCAGTCACGGGATACTGAAAGCATAACAACTCATTCTGGGAGCTTCTGGTAAAATCTGGAGGTTAAAATACCTGAAAATTCTGGTAATCCCTATTCTGATGAGTCAACTAAAAGAGTTCGTTTACCCATCACAGCCAGGTAGAATCATGAAAAAAAAAAAAAAAAAGAAAGAAGGAAGGAAAGAAAGAAAAAAGAGAGCCGGGCGCGGTGGCTCAAGCCTGTAATCCCGGCCGGGCGCGGTGGCTCAAGCCTGTAATCCCAGCACTTTGGGAGGCCGAGACGGGCGGATCACGAGGTCAGGAGATCGAGACCATCCTGGCTAACACGGTGAAACCCCGTCTCTACTAAAAATACAAAAACTAGCTGGGCGAGGTGGCGGGCGCCTGTAGTCTCAGCTACTCGGGAGGCTGAGGCAGGAGAATGGCGTAAACCCGGGAGGCGGAGCTTGCAGTGAGCTGAGATCCGGCCACTGCACTCCAGTCCGGGCGACAGAGCAAGACTCCGCCTCAAAAAAAAAAAAAAAAAAAAAAAAAAAAGAAAAGAAAAGAAAAAGAAAAAGAAAAAAGAGAAAGAAAACTTCTGCAGTTACTTTTGGAAACTCAAAACCCAGCTCCTGTGTTTTCAGTTGCAAATTAGAGTTCATATTACTTGCCCTACATTTGTCTTACGCAGAAGTTTGTTTCTGAACCAATATTTGCTCAAGTTTTCTTCCCCATGATAAATGGTATCATGGAGTCATTAAAATAAAGCTAACAAACAAAAGACCCAACTGATTTGTGTTTCTTTAAATGTTAGTTATTGAATTTTGTACTCTGAGTTGATGTTTTTTAAGATGGTTTATTTTAAAATGAATTTTAGGCCGGATGCGGTGGCTCACGCCTGTAATCTCAGCACTTTGGGAGGCCGAGGTGGGCGGATCACAAGGGTCAGGAGATCGAGGCCATCCTGGCTAACAAGGTGAAACCCCGTCTCTACCAAAAATACAAAAAATTAGCCGGGCGTGGTGGCAGGGGCCTGTAGTCCCAGCTACTCGGGAGGCTGAGGCAGGAGAATGGCGTGAACCTGGGAGGCGGAGGTTGCAGTGAGCCGAGATTGCGCCACTGCACTCCAGCCTGGGCGACAGAGTGAGATTCCGTCTCAAAAAAAAAAAAAAAAAAAAAAAAATTCGATTTTGGAAAAAAAAGAATTGAGAGTGGGAGGCCGAGGTGGGTGGATCACCAGTTCAGGAGATAGGGAACATCCTGGGCAACATGGTGAAACCCCATCTCTACTAAAAACACAAAAAATAGTCAGGCGTGGTGGCAGGGGCATGTAATCCCAGCTACTTGGGAGGCTGAGGCAGGAGAATCGCTTGAACCCAGGAAGTGGAGGTTGCAGTGAGCCGAGACCACACCAGTGCACTCCAGCCTGGCGACAGTGCAAGACTCCTTCTCGGAAAAAGAAAAGAAAAGAAAAGAAAAATCAGCCTGGGCGACAGAGCGAGACTCGGTCTCAAAAAGAAAAAAAGAAAAAGAAAAGAAAAATGTAATTGAGATGTTTGGCAACCTCATGGTAAAATATAATAGTACACCAAGGATGAATTTAGCTCTGTTTCTTGCTCTTATTACTGGCTCACCTGATGTGGCCTCTGACAAGTCCCTTCACTGTCCTGGGCCTCAGGCTCTTGCTACTATAACAAGAGGATCATCTTCACCATCTACCTGCCCCTGGGGGTGCTGTAAGGGTTAACCAGATATATGGTGAGTGCTTTGATTCTAGGGTGAATGACCCTGTACAAATAAAACATGATTACATCTCAGATTCATCTTTGATTCATTTGAATAAATGGGCTTTCCCTTTATGAAATCTTCCTGTTAAATTTTCAAAATTGGGTTGTTTGGTTTTAAAATTCTATGCGGGGGCATTCTATCACTTAACACCCCATATAAATGTCCTGGACAAGTTATACTAGTATGTTAAGGGAGAATTTCTATTTGTTCATAGATATCAAAGAATTTATTTTTCTCCTTAAATCATTCAATGTTTTTATTCAACAAATGTTTACTGAAAACACACTTTTTCTGAGGACTTCAAGAGGTTCAGGGAATGCTTACAAGGAACAATCTTGTATGTCTCCAGCTCCCAGGCACTGTGTTCTGTGATTTATGTGTATTAGTTCATTTACTTCTCGTAACAACTCACTGAGATGCGCGTACTGCACTGTCATTACCTGGTGTATTGAGTGCAGGCTGAAGAGTTTCTGTGTAATTTAGTAAGCAAAATACTGAAGACTTTTGAATCAGGGAAGTGACATCAGCAGAGCAGTATAGTTTTGTGAGGTCACTTGCAGCAACAAGGAGGTACTTTTTTAAAACCTCTGATAGAAATTTACGGTCACTTTTTTTTTTTTTTTTTTTTTTTTTTTTTAAAGAAGAAAGAAGGTTTGGTCAGCACTGCCTCAGCAAGTATGAAATTCAGCTGTCTTGCAGTGTTTAACATCCTTAGACCAAGTCATCCCAGAGTTGAGAGGATGGATTAGACAAAATGTAAATATAAGCAAAATATGAGCACTTAGTTGGAATTAGCCAAACATCCAAAAGTATAACTACCCCTCACCTCTGCACTTCCCACATAAAGAAAGAGAAGAAATGCACATAAACTTTCATGTGGTCACTTCCTGGTTTTTAGAAGTTATCTAAAAGGCAAAATTTTAAGAAGCATATCAACGGCATTGATTTGAATTTGTCTCAAGCGTTAAAGTGATATCTAATCACTTCCAGGTGCCATTGCCATACTAAGGCTCTTTTTTATATGGTGTATTTGAATTATGAACTTGCAGATTTTAGACAGGAAGAAAAGGCAATACAACAGAGTCTATTGATAAACAGTTCATAGGCAAAATTTGAAAATTGGAGAAGTTTATATCCTTCACATAAGAAAGAGGTTCATATCCCCTTATTTAATCGGAGAAGAAAAAATCCTTGTGGATTAGGCCTATTTTGCATGAAACACAAAGATCTTTTTATTCATCCTGGAAATATCGTCTACCAAATGATGACTTGTGATGTTGGACAGGAGAAGAAGAAACAAATTGAACCAGAAAATACAGTGTGGAGAGTTAGGCCAGCTGCAACAGATTGCTGAAAAAGTTCACTATTTATACTATAGTATTATGGTATTATACATTTGCTACATGTTGACAATGTGCTAAGTCATCAGTATGATTAAAGCAAACACCCATATGCTTGGTTGACAGTGTCCTAGTTTATAGTCTTAGACATACAACACTGACACATACACACATATTACAGAAGCAGATGTATATATGGAGTACAGCAAGTGTTGGATGATTTAGATATACAGGAATTAGTTCTGGTGCTTTTTATGCACAAGAGAATAGAAAGTGAGATATGCAAGTCACATATTCAGAGAAAGCATTCTTGGGAGAGTTAGAGGAAACTCCTGTCTTGCTTACAGTTACTCAAGGATTCTTGAGAAGGAGCCAGAGATGGGGATTTCAGAGTGACAGAATCACAGTATGTTAGAATTGGAAGTCTTTAGAAGTCAAAATTTAGCTAGGCATGGTGGTTCACGCCTGTAATCCCAGTACTTTGGGAGGCCAACACGGATGGATCACCTGAGGTCAAGAGTTCGAGATCAGCCCGGCCAACATGGCAAAACGCGTATCTACTAAGAATACAAAAAAAAAAAAAAAAAAAAGTCAGGCGCGGTGATGCACACCTTTAATCCCAGCTACTTGGGAGGCTGAGGCAGGAGAATCGCTTGAACTTGGGAGGCAGAGGTTGCAGTGAGCTGAGATCACACCGCTGCACTCCAGCCTGGGTGACAAAGTGAGACTCAAAATAAAAAGTCAAAATCTAATTCATTTTATGAATAAAGAAGCTGAGGGCCAAAGCCCTTGAATGGTGAATTAGTAGCAGATCTGGACTACAATGTAGCTGATCACCCTCTGATGCTCCAGTGCTCTTCCATGTCAAAGGTTTTTTGTTTTTTTGTTTTGTTTTGTTTGTTTTTCTGTTTTTTGTTTGTATTGGTTTTACTTCTTATAAAAAATCTTATTAAATGCATACAAAAATAGAATAGTACAATGAACCTTCATATATATTGTCTAGCTTTATGCCACTCTGACTTCATCTATTCCCTCATTTTCATTTTATTTTTTCCTGGAGTATTTTAAAGCAATTCCCAGCATCCATATTGTTTCTCCCGTAATTACTTCAGGATGACACTGTAAGTGATAAAGACCTTGCAAAAACATAACAACCATGCTATCAGCACACCTAACAAAATTTACAGTAAACCTTAATATCATCTAATACCCACTTTTTATTCACATTTTCTCTAACAATCTGAAATATATATTTTTACTGTTGATTTGTTTGGCATCCAAATACGGTCCACATTTTGCATTTGGTTATTGTGGTTCATAAGCCTCTGTTATTCTGTAACAGTTATTTCTCCTTTGTTTTGTTTGTTTGTTTTTGAGACAGTCTCCTCTGTCTGTAGCCCAGACTGGAGTGCCTGCAACCTCTGCCTCCAGGGTTCAAGCAATTCTTCTGCCTCAGCCTCCCAAGTAGGTGGGATTACTGGCACGTGACACCATGCTCAACTAATTTTTTTTGTGTGTGTTTTTAACAGAGACAGGGTTTTGCCATGTTGGCCAGGCTGGTCTCGAATTATGGGGCTCCAGCAATCCTCCCATCTTGGCTTCCCAAAGTGCTTGGATTACAGTGTGACCCACTGCACCATGCCTCATCTGCACTTATTAAGTGGAATAATTCTTTAAAGAACTTTCTCTCATCTACTCTTTGTCTCCCTTGAAGTACCATGGCATAGAGAAAGCAGGAAAAATGCTTGATGTTTTCCCTTTATTGTTACATTTTCAAAGTAATAAGTTGATGAACTAATGCCCAAACAACCTCCAATAACGACCAATTGATTGGCATCTATTTTGTGTGTTTTAATCCATCTTAGTTATTTTCCTGTTTGATACTCAGATTGTCACATCTTAGGCTAGTCCCTTGAAGTTGCCTCCTGTGTCCTTTTATATGACCAAATTACTCTTTGATATTTTCGTTCATTTCTGGTACAACAAAATGTCTTAAGTTCATGTTATACATTTCCTGCCACAGATCTGGAACAGTCATTTCTTCAAAGTCCTGGTTCCTTTTGGTGGTAAATTATATTTATAGAGCATAACCTGGGCATTGTGGGTGCTTCTTGCTGCTGAGTTTATTATTCTTTATAAGCCTTTTGGTAGTGAAAGCTAGGAAATTTTTTTTTAAAGAAAAATCTTTCAATTACACCAAGATTTTTCAATTCAAATTTAAAATACAGCACTTTCCCTTAACTTCTCTGATTTTATAATTATATCTATTTTCCCTTATGCTGAAATCTTGGGTCCCAAGGAAATTAACACAAGTAATTATTTGCTTTATCCTGTAACATACCTGTAATAGTTTCTAAACTATTGCAGAAGTAGGGTAATTAATTCTGGACAAGGTGATCAGAAAAGATTTCTCAGTGTAAGTGGAATTTTAGCTAGGACTGGAAAAAGATCTATGAGGTTTTTAATGTTTTTTGTTTTTGAGACAGGGTCTCACTGTGTCACTCAGGCAGAAGTGCAGTTGCACAATCACAGCTCACTGCAACCTTAACCTCCGAGGCTCAGGTGATCCTGCCACCTCACCTGGGACCCACCTCAGCTAGGACTACAGGTATGCATCACCATACCCGGGTAATTTTTTTGTATTTTTTTGTAGAGACAAGATTTCACCACATTGCCCAGGCTCATCTCGAACTTCTGAGCTCAAGATGTCTGCCTGCCTCAGCCTCCCAAAGTGCTGGGAATTATAGGTGTGAGCCACCACACCCAACAGGTCAGTGCTTTTGACAGGCAATAATGGGAGGAGGGTTAGAGCATTATGGTCTAAGGGAACTCCATGAGCTCCAGGAGGATGCGGTTGATAAGCTGTTGTGTCTGGGGCACAGACTACCTGAGCTGCTTGGGAAGGGCCTGGCTCCCTCTCAGCCTATTGTGACACTCTTGAAGAAAGGATTTTCTTCACCTTTGGAACTTCAGTGCCAAGGGAGCCACTTGCCACAAACTGAACATTTTCTTAATAAGTGTTTTTTTGGCTAAATGAACAGATTAACCTGAACTTTCTTCAAGGGTAGCATATATTTTTTGCTGTAACTTGGTTTACTTTCCTAATGAAAGGACAGAACAGTCTGTGTCTCATTTAATTTAACAGGCAAATTTCTGAATGAAAAAACATTCTTCTGCCACATGGTTTTGGTTTTACATAGTTGGTATTCATCTCTGAGAATGAAACACGTTACGAGTTTTCCAACAGCAAACTATATGTAAAATTCCATAAGTAGAAAAAAATTAGGCCGGGCGCGGTGGCTCAAGCCTGTAATCCCAGCACTTTGGGAGGCCGAGACGGGCGGATCACAAGGTCAGGAGATCGAGACCATCCTGGCTAACACGGTGAAACCCCGTCTCTACTAAAAAATACAAAAAAACTAGCCGGGCGAGGTGGTGGGCGCCTGTAGTTCCAGCTACTCAGGAGGCTGAGGCAGGAGAATGGTGTAAACCTGGGAGGCAGAGCTTGCAGTGAGCTGAGATCCGGCCACTGCACTCCAGCCCGGGCGACAGAGCGAGACTCCATCTCAAAAAAAAAAAAAAAAAAAAAAAAAAAATTTCAGGAGGAAGGAATTTCTGAAAGACACTAAAGTAGACTTGAACAAATGGAAAGATATCCTTGATCTTGTGTAGGACAACTGAACCTCATGTGAATATCAGGTCTCCCTAAATTAATTTATAAAATTTTCTTATCCTGATGAAAATATCCACAAACTTTTAATGGAGTTATACAAGTGGATACTAAAATTTTTATAGAAAAGTAAAGATGCAAGAATAGCTAGGAAAAAAGCAACAAGGGGGAACTAGCCATTTAAGATACTAAAATATGCTGTAAAATTACAATTGTAGTTGTGTGGTGGTAGTGCATGAATAGACAAACAGATGAATGAAAAGTCTAGAAATCAACCCAAGTACACATGAAAATGATAAAGGTAGCATCTTAAATCACTGGGGCAAGGATAGACATTTTTAAAAAATGATTGGGATAACTGGTAACTACTCAGAAAAAGAAAAAATTAGATCCATATCCCACACTGTATAGAATAATAAAATCCAAATGAATCACAAATCAAAATATAGAAAACAAAACCTTACAAACACTTGAAGAAAACAAAGAAGAACGAATTTCTCTATATCTTGCGTGCAAGGAAAGACTCCATATCTCAAAATCCTGAAGCAGTTAAAAAATGTTTTAAATTTGACTTTTTTTTTGGCATGGCAGAAAACATCATAAGTAAAGTCAAAAGACAAATGACAAATTAGAAGAAAATATTTGTAACATACAATGATGAAAAGTTAATGTTGTTATTATATAAAGGACACCTGAAAATTGAGGAAACAGACAGACAAAAGAAGGAATAAGGAAATGAAGAACTTGATCAATGCTATAGACCAATTGAACCTAACAGACATATATAGAACACTTCACCCAACAATGAGAGTACACATTTTTCTCAAGTACACATGTAATATTCTCCAGAATATACCATACGTTAGGTCACAAAACAAGTCTTACAAAATTAAAAAAGATTAAAATCATACAAAATATCTTTTATATCACAAGGGAATAAAACTAGAAATAAATAATAGAAGGAAAATAGAAAATCCTCAGATATGTGGGAATTAAATATACTTTGACATAATCAATGGGTCAAAGAACAAATCACAACATAATTTTAAAAATATCTTGAAACAAATGAAAATGAAAACACGGAATACTCAAACATGTGGGGTGTGGTGAAAGCAGTGCTAAGAGGTAAATTTGTAACTGTAAATGCTTAATTAAAGAAGAAGAAAGATCTCAACACATTCTGGCTACACATTAAGGAATTAGAAAAAGAAAAACAAACTAAACCTAAAGCTAGCCAAAGGAAGGAAATAATAAAGATGAAAGAAAAGATAAACAAAATGGAAAATAAAAAACAATAGAGAAGATCAACAAAATTAGAAGTTGGTTTTTTTGAAAAGATGAATAAAATTGACAAATCTGTTAGACTGACTAAGAGAAAAAGAGAGAACATTCAAATAACTAAAATCAGAAATGAGAGCAGGGACCTTACAACTGACATCACAAAAATAAAAGGGATTAAAAGATAATACTATGAACATTTGCACTCCAACAAATTAGGTAACTTAGATGAATTAGATAAATTTCTAGAAACACACAACCTACCAAAGACTTCAGCTTTTATGAAGAAATAGAAAATCCAAACTGATCTATATCTAGTAAGGAGTTTGAATCAGTAATCAAAAATCTCCCAAAAAGGGAAAGCTCAGAACCAAATGGCTTCTGTATTTAGTCAGAGTTCTCCAGATAAACAGAACCAATAGGATATATGTAAAGAGAGAGATTAAATATGAGGAATGAGTTCACATGATTATGGAGTTTGAGAAGTTCCAATGCTATTTGCAAGCTGGAGACCCAGGAAACCTGGTGTTATAGTTCAAGCTGAGTCCAAAGGCCTGAGGGCAGGAGAAGACAGATGTCCCAACTTACACAGTGAGGCAGAAGGAGTGAATTCTCCTTTCCTCTGCCTTTTTAAAAATTCAGTCCCTCACTGGATAGGATGGCACCCACTCACACTGAAGAGGGTAATATTTAACTGAGCCCACCAATTCAAATGCTAATCTCTTCCAGAAACATCCTTAAGGTCACACCCAGAAATAATGTTTAGCTAAATATCTGAACACTCTGTGACCTGGTCAAATTGATAGTTAACATTTACCACCACACCTTCCCTGGTGATTTCTATCTAACATTTAAAGATTTAACACCAGTCCTTCTCAAAGTATTCCAAAAAAATTGAAGGGAAGAGAACAGTTCCAAGCTCATTGTATGAGACTAGCATTATCCTGATTCCAAAGCCAGAAACACTACAAGAAAAGAAAACTAAAAACCAATATTCATGAGGATTATTGACACAGAATTGCCAATAAAATAGTGGCAAATAGAATTAAACAGTATATTAAAAGGATTATATACTATAACCAAGTGGTACTTATTCCTGGAATGCAAGGATGGTTCAATATATGAAAAGCAATCAGGCCGGGCACGGTGGCTCAAGCCTATAATCCCAGCACTTTGGGAGGCCGAGACGGGCGGATCACGAGGTCAGGAGATGGAGACCATCCTGGCTAACACGGTGAAACCCCGTCTCTACTAAAAAATACAAAAAAACTAGCCGGGCGAGGTGGCAGGCACCTGTAGTCCCAGCTTACTCGGGAGGCTGAGGCAGGAGAATGGCGTAAATCCGGGAGGCGGAGCTTGCAGTGAGCTGAGATCCGGCCACTGCACTCCAGCCTGGGCGACAGAGCGAGACTCTGTCTCAAAAAAAAAAAAAAGAAAAGCAATCAATATAAAATATCATACTAAGAGAAAGAAGAAAAACACATAATCATCTTAATTGATGCAAAAAAAAAAGCACCAACACGCTTCCATGAAAAAAATTCAACACTCTTTCATGATAAAAATACTCAACAAACTAGAAGTGGAAGTAAACTACTCAAACATCTATGAAAAAGCCCACAGCTAACATCATACTCAAGGGGAAAACTGAAAGCTTTTCCTCTAATATCTGGAACAAGACAAGAATGCCCATTTTCTTTTATTTAACATAGTACTAGAAGTCCTTGCCAGAGCCCTTCAAAAAAAATAAAAGAAGTGAAAGCATCCAAATTGAAAAGGAAGAAGTGAAATTATTTCTGTTCACAGATGACATGATCTTACATGTGGAAAACCTTAAATATTCCAAAAAAAGTTAGAACTAATAAATAAATTCAGCAAATTTGCAAGATACAAAATCAACACATGAAAATTAGTTGTGTTTCTGTACACTAACAATGAACAAACTGAAAGAAAATTAAGAAAATTATTGCATTTATAACAGCACAAAAAAGAGTAGAATACTTAGGAATAAACTAAGGAGGCAAAAATCTTCTGCACTGAAAACTATAAAATGTGACCAAAAGAAAGAATACACAAATAAATAGAAAGACATTGGATGTTAATGAATTGGAAGATTTAGTATTGTAAAGATGTCAAAACTATAAAAACAGTATTTAAGATTCAATGCAATCTGTCAAATTGCAATGATTTTTTTTTAAAAATAGAAAAATCCATTATAAAATTAATATGGAATCTCAAGGGACACTGAATAGCCAAAACAATCTGATAAGGAAGAACAAAGATGGAGAGGGATCTCACATTTTTCTAATTTGAAACCATTTTAAAGCTACAGTGATCAAAGCAATGTGGTACTGCTGTAAAGACAGATATACAGACCAGTGGAATAGAATTGAGAACCTAGAAATAAACACTTGAATCACATAGTCAGATGATTTTCAACAAGAGTGTCAAGACCATTTAATTCAAAAAAGAAAGTCTTTTCAACAAGTGGTGTTGGAAAAACTGGATTTTTGCATGTAAAATAATGAATTTGGGCCCTTACCTTACACTTGGTACAAAAATGAACTCAGGCTGGGCGCAGTGGCTCACACCTGTAATCCCAGAACTTTGGGAGGCCGAGGAGGGTGTATCACAAGATCAGGAGTTCGACACCAGCCTGGCCAACATGGTGAAACCCCATCTCTACTAAAAATACAAAAAATTAGCAGGGCGTGGTGGCATGCTTCTGTAATCCCAGCTACTCAGGAGGCTGAGGCAGGATAATTGCTTGAACCCGGGAGGCGGAGGTTGGAGTGAGCTGAGATTGCGCCACTGCACTCCAGCCTGGGTGAGAGAGCAAGACTCCATCTCGGGGAAAAAAATAATAATAACTCAAAATGGATCAAAGACCTAAAAATAAAGAGCTAAAACTGTCTAACTCTTAGAAGAAAACAAGGGAAAACCTTCATGATGTTGGATTTGGATGATTTCTTGGACACAACACCAAAAGCATGGGCAACAAAGGAAAAAAACAGATAAATTAGACTACATCAAAATTAAAAATTGCTGTGTGTCAAAGAACACAATCAACAGGAGAAAAAGACAGCCCACAGAATGGGAGAAAATATTTGCAAGTCGTATGTCTGATGAGGTGTTAATATCAAAAATATATAGAGAACTCTACACTCAGCAACAACAACAAAAAATCCCAATTAAAAAATAGGCAAAGGACTTAGACGTTTCTCCAAAGGTGATATACAAATAGCAAGCACATGAGAAGATGTTCAATATCCATAATTATTAGGGAAATGCAAGTCAAAACCACTACTGCTTTACATCCATTAGGATGGATACTATTAAAAAAAAAATAGTGTTGGTGAGGACATGAAGATCCTGTGCACTGCTGGTGGGAATGTAAAATGGTATAGCTACTGTGGAAAATGATACGGTGGTTCCTTAAGATACTAAAGATGGAATTACCATGTGATCTGGCAATTCCACTTCTGAGTGCCTACTTAAAAGAATTGAAGGTTGGGCGCGGTGGCTCACACCTGTAATCCCAGCACTTTGGGAGGCCGAGGCAGGCGGATCACGAGGTCAGGAATTTGAGACCAGTCTGGCCAACATAGTGAAACCCCATCTCTACTAAAAATACAAAAAATTAGCCTAGTGTGGTGGTGTGTGCCTGTAATCCCAGCTACTCTGGAGCTGAGGCAGGAGAATCGTGTGAACCTGGCAGGCGGAGGTTGCAATGAGCTGAGATCGTGCCACTGCACTCCAGCCTGGGCAACAGAACGAGACTCCTTCAATAAAAAAAAAAAAAAAGAATTGAAAGTAGGGTCTCCAAGATATATTGGTACATCCATGTTTATAACGGCATTTTTCATTATAGTCAAGAGCTGGAAGCAACCCAAGTCTTCATGGATGAATGAATAAATAAAATGTAGTATATACATATAATGGAGTATTATTAAGCTTTAAAAAGGAAGGAAATTCAGACATATGCTACAACATAGATGAACACTGACGCATTATGCTAAGTGAAATAAGCTATTTTCCAAAAACAAGATACTGTATGATTTCACTTACATGAAGTGCCTAGAATAGTACAATTCAAGTAGAATGGTGGTTGCTTGAGGCTGGGGGAAGGAAGGAAGGGAGAGTTATCGTTTAATAGGTGCAGAGTTTCAGCTTTGTAAGATGAAAAGATCTCTGAAATGGGATGATAATGATGGTTGTACAACTACTCAACCTTACACTTAAAAAATGGTAGCAATGGTAAATTTCATATTATGTATATTTTACCACAAAAATGTCTTAGGATAAACAAAATTCCTTGCAACTATATAGTCAATCATATAACAGGAGATGATGGGGAGAGAGAGAGAAAGTGAGCATAAGTGTTTCTCTTATGTTCTGTTAAATAAATGTAGGTTCAATTACAAATTTCAAAGTATGTTTAAATCCTGAAAAGAATGAAAGGTTGAAGAAATGTTCTAGGTTAGAGGAGACTAAAAAGATATGACAATTAATTATATTATGTAATCCTGGATTGAACCCCAGATCGGTGAGGGAGCGAGAAAAGTTATAAAGAATATTACTGGGACAATTGACAAAATTTGAATATGAAGACTGGGTTGGATGTCAGTATTAAAAGTTGTATTTGTTGGCTTTGATAAATGTGCTGTGGAATGTCAAGGAAAGTTCTTCTTCCCAGGACGTATACACTGAAGTATTTATTGATAAAGCAGCATTACGCCTGCAATTACACTCAAATGACTAAGAGTAAAAGTATATAGAGTGAGCAGATAAAGCAAAAAGAACAAAATATTAACAATTGGTGAATCTGAATAAAAGGTATACAGTAATTCTTCATACTATTCTCACAATTTTTCTCTAAGTGTGAAATAAAAATTAAAAAACAGATAGAAGCCGTATGATAGAAAGCCACCCTGGTCTAGTTTATCAGCAGAAGTGGTGCGATTAACAAAGGAGAACAACAAACCAGTGACACAAGTGTGTCCTTGGCTGGGTGAGTTTAGGGCTTTATGACTTTCATTTTCTCTGCTAAGAAATAATTGAGGATTGACTTTATTAAGTACAATCTGTACTTTTGTGTTGATCTTTGATACATTAATAATTTGTTAACACTAAAAATCTTCCAAACATGGGAGAAAACCACTAGGATAAATTCTATTGATGTGATGCTTGTGATGGAAATCAGATCAAAGGAAAACAAACATTCAATTTGTGGCTTATATTAGAGTTCTTGCTTGAAGTGACAGATACTCAACTAACTTGTTTTATTCATTAAATATTGAGTGCCTACGATGTCCCAGCTAATTTTACTGACTTTGGGGATACCACAGAAAACCAAACAGGCAAGAAGTCCCTTGTGTTTGAAGCCTCCATTTTGGTATTTAAAAACAAACAAACAAAAGGATTAAGAAAAGGCATGTGCATGTAATCTATTGGCTCCATAACCTATGTACTGGCCAGCCATTTCTGCATAATAAACAACCACGCATATCCCAGTGACATGTGACAGCAAGCATTTATTTAGCTCACACATCCGTGGGTGGCTAGACCAATTCTGCTGATCTCAGCTGAGCTTGCTAATGCATCAGCAGATTTAGGCTTGGAAGACTGTGGTACAGAGCTGTGGGTCTGCTTCATGTGTCTCTTGTCTTTGCACCAGTAGTTGAGCTGAGGCATGTTCTCCTGGTCATAGTGAAGGCTTATTAAAGTCATTGTTTGTATCATGTTTGCTAACCTCCCACTGGCCAGTCTGTTACCTAGTCAAGCTCCAAGTCAGGGAGTGGGGAAATATACTTACTCCATGGAAGTAGGGGAAAAGCAAAATTTTAGATGCAGGGAGGGTTGACATTTGGGGTCAATTATGCAATCTGTCACCACTGGGAAAGTTGACAGCTTTAGGCCAGCTAAGCCTACCTCTTTATATTCTCTCTCTCTCTCTCTTTCTCTCTCTGTCATTAGTCTCTGGTTTTCTGTGTGTGTCATTGCATTGACTACATTTTCTCCTGTGGCTCCCCTGGATCCAAACATGGCAAGATCTAATGAAAAAAAGGGTGACATTTATTCTCTTGATTTTCATCTAGTAAATCTCAGGGGAGGATTTTTTTCGTCCCTACCTGGGTCAAGCTTAAGTGTCTAATTGTTGGTGTAATATTGTGGTCAGGGGACAGGTGTGTCCTAATTCCCAACCCCTGGGCCACATGTCCACCTCTGCAGTGCACACTGTGGTTGGCAGGTCTACTAGAACCATATAGGAATACTGGGTGGTGAAGGTTTATGTTTTCCAACAGTAAGAGACTGCTGGGTAGACAAAACAAGATGCCTGTTTACAAAACCCAGTATTTTGGAACTCATTCATATAAAACAGAGTATTTTCTCAACAAGTCTTTCTCAAGACTACAAGAAGATGGGTAGTCTTTGACTATTTGCTGATATTTTGGGGGAATGTTTTGTCTGGTTTTTTTTTGAGATGGAGTCTTGCTCTGTTGCCCAGGCTGGAGTGCAGTGATCTTGGCTCACTGCAACCTCTGCCTCCTGAGTTCAAGTGATTCTCCTGCCTCAGTCTCCTGAGTAGGTGGGATTACAGGCGCCCCACACCACGCCTTGCTATTTTTTGTATTTGTAGTAGAGACGGGGTTTCACCATGTTGGTCAGGCTGGTCTTGAACTCCTGACCTCGTGATCCACCCGCCTCGGCCTCCCAAAGTGCTGGGATTACAGGTGTGAGCTACTGTGCCCAGCCCCGTGGAATGTTATCTAAAAAAAAAAAAAAAAAATTCGTGCTGCAATTTTAGAACAAGCTCTAATTATCAGTATAAATCTGTTTCATTTAGGGTTAGTGCCTGCTAACATTTTATTCATGAGGTTTTCTAAGGGACAAAGTATTAAACTAGAAAAAAGATTATGGAAATAGCCCATTTTGGAGCTCATAGCAAGTATTTTATTCTTTTTTTTTTTTTTTTTTTTGAGACGGAGTCTCGCTCTGTCGCCCAGGCTGGGGTGCAGTGGCGTGATCTCAGCTCACTGCAAGCTCCGCCTCCCGGGTTTACGCCATTCTCCCGCCTCAGCCTCCGGAGTAGCTGGGACTACAGGCGCCCGCCACCACGCCCGGCTAGTTTTTTGTATTTTTTAGTAGAGACGGGGTTTCACCGTGTTAGCCAGGATGGTCTCGATCTCCTGACCTCGTGATCCACCCGTCTCGGCCTCCCAAAGTGCTGGGATTACAGGCTTGAGCCACCGCACCCGGCCAAGTATTTTATTCTTAGGCTGAATCACACATTGACTTGACAGCAGCCTACCCTGCACAGTCAGTGGCTCACCCAGAATTTTGACTTTGCTCCTGTGCCCAAGCATGGGACTTAGTTAAACCTTGCCTGGACTAAGCGGCTCATGAAGTTCTCATTCTTCTTACTTGTGAATGGCTTCAGGATGGGTCACAATCAAGTTCTGGACAAGGAGATGAGATGAAGCATCTTAGCTTTTAAAAAGACAGATAAACCCCTGGACATTGGGTTTGAGGATGTGATGCTGTCACCGTCTTGTGATTATGATCTAGCTGACACCCTGATGATGAAGTGGGAAGACGGAAAGACCCTGGGTCCATGACTGTGTTGCTGAGCCACTGAATTAATCAGCTCTGGAACTGATCTTCCCCTGGACTTTTGTTATGTAAGAAAATAAATTCCCTTAGAGCATAGACCATCTTTAGTTGTGTCTTCAGTTGCTCACTTCCAAAGACATTCTGTTGAAAACGACGACTTCCTTGTAGCTGTCTGGAGCTTCTTTCTCACTTGTATTTGAGTACTTAACAGGAGATGGACTTAGAAACTACCATACTTAACTTACCCCTCACTCTACAAGTAGATTCCTATAGACACATAAAGATGTATTCTTTACTATGACACATGTAGAACCATGCGGAGGATTATGTACAATAATCACTCTCACTACCTCCATTCTACTACTTAGTTTGCCAAAAACATCTTTTTCTACCTTATACTTTTTATTTTTATAATTTTTAATTATGGGTACATCGTAAGTATACATATTATTTATGGGGTACATGAGACATTTTGATACAGGCGTAAAATAATAACACATCAGGGAAAATGGGGTGTCCATCACTTCCAGCATTTATCATTTCTTTGTGCTATGAGCATTCCAATTATGCTTTTTAAGTTATTTTAAAACATACAATAAATTGTTGTTGACTTATACTTTAAAAAATGATTTCACAAGTCTGTTTCATAACCCTAACTTGATACAAGTTGCATGGGAGAAAAGTACTCAATTTATTCAGACATTTTCTGTCTCTCTCTTTTTAGAGAGAGTCCCTCTCTGTTACCCAGACGGGAGTGAAGTGGTGTGATCTTGGCTCCCTGCAACCTTGACCCAGGCTCAACGGACCCTCTTGCCTCAGCCCCCACCAAATAGCTGGGACTACAAGCACACACCACCACACTCGGCTGATTTATTTTTTATAGAGATGGGGTTTTGTCATGTTGCCCAGGCTGGTCTCATCTCGAACTCCTGGGCTAAAACGATCCTCCTGCCTCAGCCTCCAAAAGTGCTGGGATTACAGGACTGAGGCACTGCATCCAGCCTCTCTCTCTCTTTTAAGAGGAAGAGCAATGAAGGATGAATTGTTTTTCCTCGTCAGTCCTAAAGTTGAGGGAAGAATGTTCGTTTTCGCAGGATGACATAATCTTACTGAAAAAGGTGATAGAGTTGGTGTCATTCAGCCTATCTTGTTGTGCTTTGGTTTTCTTCAGGTACCAAACTTTCAGCATCTTGCAACATTGAAGAAGTAGCAATTTGCTTATATATGAGGCTGAGTTACCAAAATCACATAGTCTCTTTACTGCTGTCTGTGTTGATGTTGATGACCCTAGTTGTTGGCATCCTCTTGACAGGGATGTTCAATTTAGCCTTGCCATATGAAAGCCTCTTAGAATGTTACAGAGTCGGCTAGGTCCATTTCTCCTTGGGACAAGCAAATGAGTGGATTTTTTTTTTTTTTTTTTTTTCTGAGACAGAGTCTCGCTCTGTCACCTAAGCTGGAGTACAGTGGTGCGATCTCGGCTCACTGCAAGCTCCGCCACTCGAGTTCACGCCATTCTCCTGCCTTAGCCTCCTGAGTAGCTGGGACTACAGGCGCCTGCCATCACGCCCGGCTGAGTTTTTGTATTTTTGGTAGAGACAGGGTTTCACCATATTAGCCAGGATGGTCTCGATCTCCTGACCTCGTGATCCGTCCACCTCGGCCTCCCAAAGTGCTGGGATTACAGGCGTGAGCCACCGTGCCCGGCCTGAGTTGGATTTTTATTCATGGCTTATTGCCTATGTCAGGTACTTTTCAGTTTTAAAAACTAAAAGAACTTTCTTTTTCTCAAGCCTTCTCAAACATGTTCCAATGTTGATGAAATCCTAATAAAGGGGAATCCCCTGGTGGAGTACTAGATTGACTTATTATTTTCAAATAATGTTTTGTATTTGACGTCAAGAAAGTGAATTTCCTTAATTTCAAAAATTAGGCAGTTACCATCTTTGTGGGTCCTTGGCAAGGAGGGATTTTATGGTGTCTTAATCAGTTAATTTCTGATCATGGAGGAGACAGTGTCCTTAAAAGGGAAGAAGGAAGGTCAGCAGAGGAGGTGGGAGGCAATCTTATTCTGTCATGGACAACTTTTCTTTCCTTGGCATAAAGCAATTACTGTCCATCCAAACCTCCAAAGGAAGCAGGAGGGAGTGAGGTGGTTGGAGTAGGGAACAGTTTAGGGTCAATTTCTCTGACTCTTAAGACACTTTCTGGTGTAACAGGTCAGGGTTGGATCAACAGAAGCTGAACCACAAGATACAGTATAGAATAAGGGCTTGATTACAGGGATTTGTTTTAAACAGTTCACATAAGGCCTGTTGGCTTCTGTGGCTGGTGCTGGAGCTCAAAGTTAGAAGGTCAAGCGCTCAAATGGTCAGGAAAGAATGATGAATGTGAAGTGGGGAAGAGTAGGGACAAGCTGGAACCCACAAGGATGGCCCAGAGCCTGCATGGGTCTCTCACTACCTCCAAGCTTTTGGTTTTGATGATGGGAATAACCTGCAGAAAAAGCTGATGCCGTTTGTTAGGGAGCTGCATTTGCACCTGGCCCAGAAGGCAGAGAGGCTGAAGGAGATCTGCAGGGGCTGGCGGAGCTGCAGGCCTGGCTGCTGATTCAAGCTCCCTCCCAAACCTTGGGCAAAATAACCCTTGAGGCAATGCTAATTCAGATAAACACCAGGAGGGAATTCTGAGAAACATAGTTCCAGTTTAGCTAAGTTAACAAGGTACAAATGCACCACACTGTTGCACAGGTGCACAAAAAGGTAGAGGAGGAGGATCTTTGCAGCACTGTAATTGTGAACAATAAGAAACATCCTGGCCAGGTGAGGTGGCTCACGCCTGTAATCCCAGCACTTTGGGAGGCCAAGGTGGGAGGATTGCTTGAGTCCAGGAGTTCAAGGCCAGCCTGGGCAACATAGTGAGACCACCCCCCCCCCCCCCCATCTTTAGAAAAAAATAAAATAACAAAGTTAGCCAGAGGTGTGGTGGCACATGCCTGTAGTTCCAGCTACTCAGGAAGCTGAGGCGGGTGGATTGCTTGATCCTGGGAGGTGAAGGCTACAGTAAGCCATGATCACACTGCAGCCCTCTAGCCTGGGCAACAGAGATCCTGTCTCAAATAAAACCTCCTCATGTGATGCCCTTGCATAACATCCTCATTATGAGAACACTGTTATACCCTACTCTTTTCAGAAGGGTAAAGAATTTCAGAAGGGCACAGAGGCAGGCAAGATTTTGGAGGTAGGGCTTAGAATATTCTGTACCCCCAACCCACCAGAAGGGCTCCTGGCATATACAAAAGTGCCAGGAGTGAAAGCTAAACATTATGTCATCATCACTAATATTAAGACTTTACGTATTACAGCCAATTGTGTTGAGTTTTTTATTTGTTATATTATTTATTTTTTCAGGTGCGAAACTGGGTGGAATGAAAACAGTTCCTTTGTATAAATGAGGCAAAGCATAAGGAATGAGAGGGTGAATTGTCCCACAATACACTGCGGTATCAGCCACCCACTTTGCTTCTGTTGATTGTTCTTGATTTGAAAACTTGCCTAGAAATCCCATTGGTGGGAATTTTTTGTGTGCTATTATATTTATCTTAGGGACATCCTGATAGGTCAGGATTTCTTTCCTCAGCCAACCAGCAATCACACAGTAGAAAGCAAAGATACTGCCATCAGGTAAAATCTCTTTCTAAAAGCCAAGTGAGCCAAGTGCAATGGCTCATGCCTGTAATCCCAACACTTTGGGAGGCTGAGGTGGGAGGATTGCTTAAGCCCAGGAGTTTGAGACCAGCCTGGACTACATAGGGAGACCCCAACTCTACAAAATGTGTTTTTTAAAAATTTTTTATTTTTATTAACAACGTGTGGTTGCCCGCATCTGTGGTCCCAGCCACTCAGGAGGTTGAGGTGGGGGGATCACTTGAGCCCAGGAGTTAGAGGCTACAGTTAGCCATCAGGGGGCATTTTGAGGTTCAAGAAATCTGCTCATTTTCTTACATATGGAACTTGTTCAGATCACCTCAACCAGAAATGACGTCTCCTTTTTCTGAACTCTTAGTGGCATGTTTCTCTCTCTTGTGACATTTATTACTTGAATTATAGTTCTTTGCATACGTACCTCTCCCTGTCACAAGTTTATAACTCCCTGCATTCTGCAATGTGTCTTTTATCATCACTTTACCCATGGCACAGCCGTGTTGTGAACTCTTCACATGGCAAATTCATGCCTTCGTGTTTAACACATGCTAAGTAAAAATATTTGTACAGTACAAAGAATGAAAGAATCGGGAGATTGATTCTGATCTTTAAAAAGAATGTTTCAGAGACTTTTGTTGACCTTATTTGAGCTAGTGAGGGAAGCAACTAAAAGGCAACAAACTGAGAATGACGATCACTTGAAATGAGCGTGTGCTGGGAGCATCCATGAAGACGCTGTGTCGTGTCAGATGTTCATCAACATTAAAACTAAAATCAATTCATATCTTTTTAGAAGTGAGGTTATGTTCACACGGTTTTCTTTGCAATAATGATACTGCTTTATAAAACTGTGTCGTGGTCTCCTCATCTCCATATCTGTTTCTTCTAGTTTAACTTCTATTTGCTCACTTCCTAAACTGTTACAATAAAAATAATTAGGATTTTTATTGCCTATAGGCATGTTTTCTTCTAAAAAGGATGTAGGCATCCTTCTCTTTTTGGCATTTCATTGCTGCATACCTTCATTCCAGGCAACAAGGATCTTCACATTTTTCACATTTTTTCTCCATACTTTTTTTTTTTTTTCTTCTGAGATGGAGTTTTGCTGTTGTTGCTCAAGTTGCAGTGCAATGGTAAGATCTCAGCTCACTGCAACCTCCACCTCCTGGATTCAAGCAATTCTCCTGCCTCAGCCTCCCACGTAGCCACCACGCCTGGCTAATTTTTTGTATTTTTAGTAGAAACGGTGTTTCACCATGTTAGCCAGGCTGGTTTCGAACTCCTGACATCAGGTGATCCGCCTGCCTTGGCCTCCCCAAGTGCTGGGATTACAGGCGTGAGCCACCGCGCCGGACCCTGTTGTTCGTTTTTGACCAGGGCAATGAACCTTAACTTGTGCTCAGTTAGGATTTTGCCTCCTGACAGCAACCTGCTTTAAGAGGCTGTCTCTTGACAGATATTTATATTCCACAAAGTGTGGTTTGTGGTCTTTCTTTCTCTCCCTCCCTCCCTCTTTCCCTCTTTCCTTCCCTCCCTTCCTTCCTTCCTTCCTTCCTTCCTTCCTTCCTTCCTTCCTTCCTTCCTTCCTTCCTTCCTTCCTTCCTTCCTTTCTCCTCCCTCTTTCTCTTCTTCTCTCCCTTCTACCCTCTTTTTCTTTCCCTGCTTAAAAAAAAATCCTGTCATTATAAATATTTCTAGAAGCCATGACTCAAGACAATATTAGGCTATCACTCAGTGTCTTCATCTGGTCAGGCTTACCTCCTTTTTTTTTTTTTTTTTTTTGAGACGGAGTCTTGCTCTGTTGCCCAGGCTGGAGTGCAGTGGTGTAATCTCGGTTCACTGCAACCTCTGCCTCCATGGTTTAAGCAATTCTCCTGCCTCAGCCTCCCGAGTAGCTGGGATTACAGGCATGCACCACCACACCCGGCTAATTTTTTTGTATTTTTAGTAGAAATGGGGTTTCACTATATTGGCCAGGCTGGTCTCAAACTCCCGACCTTGTGATCTGCCTGCCTTGGCCTCTCAAAGTGCTGGGATTACAGGCATGAGCCACCGTACCCGGCCCAGATTTACCTTCTATCATTCCCAAACTGATTAAGTCCAGGATGGTTTAAAATATGTTATGAAGCTTCAAATATGTGTGAAGTGGTCTGTTATGTCAAATACAAAGACAAATAAGAGCAAATCCATGCCTTCAAGAAGAAAATAATTATCCCTCTAAATATACCTTGCATGGTTATCTAAGACTGGAAAATTTTCTGTGGAAATTTAAGCAGAGCGAAGGTTGTCAAATAATTCTGCTCTTGTACCACCTAAAAAGAATAAAACAATATAAAAACTATGCACCTCTGCACGTTTTAAAGTTTGCATCTAATTTTTTTTTTGAAATGGAGTCTTGCTCTGTCACCCAGGCTGGAGTGCAGTGGGGTGATCTCAGCTCACTGCAACCTCCACCTCCCAGGTTCAAGCAATTCTCCTGCCTCAGCCTCCCAAGTAGCTGGGATTACAGGTGCCCGCCACCGTACCCAGCTTTTTTTTTTTTTTTTTTTTTGAGACGGAGTATTGCTCTGTCGCCTAGGCTGGAGTGCAGTGGTGGAATCTCAGCTCACTGCAAGTTCCACCTCCCAGGTTCATGCCATTCTCCTGCCTCAGCCTCCCAAGTAGCTGGGACTACAGGTGTCCGCCACCATGCCTGGCTAATATTTTTGTATTTTTAGTACAGACAGAGTTTCACCATGTTGGCCAGGCTGGTCTTGAACTCCTTACCTCATGATCTACCCGCCTTGGCCTCGCAAAGTGCTGGGATTACAAGCATGAGCCACCACACCCAGCTACATCTAATTTTTTTTTTTTTAATCATAAGTTTAAGTCATTGCAAAGACATAATTTTAGATATGTGTCAGTGGACACCAGCCGTGGCTTCCCTTGAGAGGTTCTACCCTGGGCAGAATAGTCCCCAGTCCTGAGGAGGAGTGTGCTTATTCTTGGTCATTGCTGGAATTTTCTTCTATCTACGTTCTGCATACATGTTTGCTCAAAAGAATTCTTTGTTGTCAGGGTCAGATGGGAATGAAACTTAGACTTAAGTATCTACAGGTGTCCTCATTTATAGGGGCCCTCAGGTTCATCATCTTTAGGATGGGAATAAAAGTACCTAATTTAAAGAATTGTGAAGATTTAACAAAATAGCATGTATAAAGTGTTCAGCATGACGCCTGGCACCTGGTAAGCACTGAATTATAAGCAGTGGCCCAGTCCTCTGTAACTCACGTGGTCTACCATGCGGTCTCTCATATCCTCTTATCTTCATGGCCTCTTGCTCATCATAATAGATTATCTTCTGGTTATCCACCACGAATCCTTCATGATGTAAATAGTTCACTCCGTATAAAATCTAACCTCCTGAATTATGAGGTTTGAGTTTTTCATGATCTGGCTCCAAGCTCCATTTCTTATTTCATTTTCCATCTCATCACTCCCACTTGCCCTGGTACCAGCTAACTGGGATCATGTTCATTGATGGACACAGGCAGATCCCATTCACTCAGTGAGATGTTGTCAAATATCAGTTACATACCTGATGTGGTTTTATGTGCTACAAATGAAAAGATGAAAACAATGACAGTTCCAGATCTTTAGGAGTTAGCATTTTAGCTGGGAAGAGACATCCGTAAAGAAATAACCTTAATACATATGGTAGGTGCTATGGGGGCTCCGGGATGGTGTCAGAGGCCTGCGGGAGGTCATCAAAGAGGAGATAATTTGCATTATGCCATGCGTTTACCATTTTCTTTCTAGACTCCATTTCTTGCTCATGCTGTTTCTTTGCTTGGAGAGAGTACTCTTTCTCCTTCCTGTTTCTGCCTGTTACTCAGTTATAAGAGCTAGCTCAAAAATCCATCCAACTGTGAACATGCCCTGAAGCTTCTGGTGCTGCTACAGTTCTGCTACATATGCTTTTCACCTTTAGTATGCTAATAATACTTGTTTTAATCTTCTTGCAAGCAGAAAATGCATCTTAGTGGGAACTTTGCCCATAAGCTCTCCATGCATTTTTTTTTTTTTTCCATCAGTAGTAGGCATCCCTTACCACCTAACTCCTACACATCCAATACACTTTTCTCTGGGAGGCAGTGAGAGAAAAATTAACCTCAGTTACGGTTATATAAACCAGATATATTGGAGAGAGATACTGGTGCAGCCACTGCTGACTCTCAGCCAGCGATAAGGGAGACTAGAGGGAAAACAAGCAGGCTCAGGCACCTGCCGTAGGCCAAAAAATCTGCCTCTTAGGGGTTTAGTTTCTTGTTTGTTTATAGAAGGTCATTTCTCTTTCATATAGAGTCTCAATGAGAGCTTCAAGTAAATTTTTTATAGGTAACATCTGTGTCTTTAAGGATTCAATCAGAAGGCACCTAAAAATACATATGTATTTATATATTTCCTATATCTTGTACAATATACACAAACAAATACAAATAAAGTAAATTAACTATTGCATTTACATAGTGTGATATAGACCAACTAGCCACACTAAAAAAGGAAAATCATTTCCAATTATTTCTCTTTAATTTTGAACTCATTTATGCATCCAAATGTAAAACGACATTCAACTTATTCTTCCATTTCCCTTGCATTACATTATGTTTTATCTATGTATAAAATAAATCAATACATTTATATCCACATGAAGTTTTCTGTTACTTTGAGGATTGGGAGGGGCTAGGAATAGGAATCCATTGACAGTTTGTTCACAGCTACAGATAACATATTTTCTGAGATCATCAGTTCAGATGGGTTATGATTGTCATGGTGACAATGGGCTAGACTATTTGGGTTCGGGACATGGTGGTGCTTTCCTTGTGGCTGCTGGCCTGGGCATTGTCTCCTGTTCCTATGCCATGCGTCTCCTCTCCAGGAGTGCCCTGTCCCCCTTGGTTGAACAGTCATCTCCCCCATTGTCCAGTCCAGTCCTAGGGCATCAGTTTAGGTTACCTCGTGCTCTCCTTCCATGCACTTTCTGCCATCAAACAATAAGTTCTTCTCTTTTTTTGAAACGGACTCTTCCTCTGTTGCCCAGGCTGAAGTGCAGTGGCACAATCTTGGCTCACTGCAACTTCCACCTCCTGGGTTCAACTGATTCTCCTGCCTCAGCCTCCCGAGTAGCTGGGATTACAGGCGCCTACCACCATGCCCTGCTAATTTTTTTGTTTTATATTTTTTTATATTTTTAGTTTCCCCATGTTGGCCAGGCTGGTCTCAAACTCCTGACCTCAGGTGGTCTGCCCGCCTCGGCTTCCCAAAGTGCTGGGATTACAGGTGTGAGCCAATGTGCTCAACCCAAACAATGATTTCTTTTAGGCTGTACGCAGTGGCTCATGCCTGTAATCCCAGCACTTGGGGAGGCTGAGGCGGGCAGATCATGAGGTCAGGAGATTGAGACCATCCTGGCTAACGTGGTGAAATCTTGTCTCTACTAAAAATACAAAAAATTAGCCAGGTGGCATGCACCTGTAATCCCAGCTACTTGGGAGGCTGAGGCAGAAGAATTGTTTGAACCCGGGAGGCGGAGGTTGCAGTGAGCCGAGATTGCACCACTGCATTCTAGCCTGGGCGACAGAGCAATATTCCGTAAAAAAAAAAAAAAAAAAATTATTTTAATCATCCTCGTAGTCCCTGTTTTTGTTCTGTCTTTGTTCAGTTCCTTACCATTTGTTGGATTGGATTTCTGCAATAGCTTCAAAGTCTTGTCCATTTCTTTCTTAACTCTTCTTCTTCCAAATTCTTAACTCTTCCTCTTCCCAATGTATCATTTCTTCTACTGAGAGAATGGTTTTCCTGAGAAGCATATCTGATAATGTCCCTCTGTCACTTGTGATCCTCCAGTAGCGCTTGGCCTGACTTTCACTAGGATAAAGACCTTCATTGTCTGGCCCGCGTCTGCTCCTCTAAGGTCATCGCCCAGCACTCCTTCACATACAGCTTTGCCCTGCCATTCTGGGTTAATTTGAGTTCCCCTGGGGCACTCTCTCATCCTTTGTGCCCTTGGGCACCCTGTTCCCTTTTTTGGATGGTCCTTTCTCTGCTGTATCTGTCTAAAGCTCTTTCTTCAAGATCAACTCCAAGACTCACTTAGATTTGCCCTGAAATAAATGGCTTCATGAATGTGAAATGTTTGAATAAATTAAAGGAAAATATCTTCATAACTGGAAAAAACATTCCTTTTAGAATCCTCCCTGAACAGTCCATTTCCTTTAATCCAGCATAATGACTAGCCTCTCACTCCCAGGTTTAATTAGGTATCGCTTAGGGCTTCCATGGCAGATGGTGTACGAGCACAGTGAGGTAAAAATTTTGGTAGACGCATCTGTCTCATCCATTGGCCTATGAGTTCTTTAAGGGTGAGGGTTTGTATTATGTTAACCTCTGTATCCTAACTACTCAGTAAAATGAGAGGGAATTTCGTGTTCTTTAACAGACCATGGAATGCGTGAGTGAGCACTGAGGTTAAATGAAGCAGTTAATACATGAATGGAGTATTCATGATTAGACCCTGTGTTCGTCTTTCTCCCTTCCTCCTACTACTTACAGAGTGAGGTATGAAGAAGTTCTCCTTATATTTTGAATTTTGCCCTCCCTCATCACAGCACAAGATAGAGGGGACTCTGTTCATTTTCATTTGCAAATAACCAAAACCTCTACTTCGACTGGCTTTAAAGATTAGTAATTTTTGGCCAGGCGCAGTGGTTCAGGCCTGCAATCCTAGCACTTTGGGAGGTTGAGGTGGGTGGATCACGAGGTCAGGAGATCGAGACCATCCTGGCTAACATGGTGAAACCCAGTCTCTGCTAAAAATACAAAAAAATTAGCCGGGCACGGTGGCGGGCGCCTGTAGTCCCAGCTACTCTGGAGGCTGAGGCAGGAGAATGGCGTGAACCCTGGAGGCGGGGCTTGCAGTGAGCTGAGATCGTGCCACTGCACTCCAGCCTGGACAGAATGAGACTCCATCTCAAAAACAGATGAGTAATTTTTAATTTTATGTTACAGAAAGTTCAGAAATAGGGCAGTTTCGAGGTTGGTTAATTTGGTGGCTCTATAGTGTCACCAGAGATGCAGATTTCATGTCTCAGTTGCACCGTCTTCATCCAGGTGGCCTACCTTCTCTAGTAGTGGCAAGATGACTGCCTCAGTTTCACAAACCGTTTGAGGGACAATAATAAGTAGAGGCAGAAAATGAGATCCCATTGACCAGACCTGGGTCACATACCCCTTCCTAATGTCATCATTCGTTGCTCTGAGTGCCATACACCAACCAAATTCACCTCTTGGATCTGGACCCAGCCTTTCTCAAGTTTTTGAAAGGAGTGTGGACACCTAAAGAGAATCATGGTTCATCTGTGATTCTGGATCACAGGAAGAAAGAGCAACAGTCAGTGGAGAGGGTGTTCCAAATTGTTTTATTGTTTCCACTATGTAACAACAAAAAAAATTGCTTTCAATTGAGAGGGTAGGTGAAAAGCTGCCTTAATTAAGTATATGGTTTTCAGCTTGTACTTCTTAGCAGTGAAAAAATAGCAAGAGGAAACTGAAACCAATAGTGAATGTGGAGGAAAGAAAACAAATGTTACTCCCTGGAAGGAAAGTTTTTGATCTTACAAACTAGCGGCTTTTATTCTTTAGCTTCCAAAGTCCATAAAAATGCTTCTAAGCAAAATTAACTTCCAAGTCCATAAAAATGTGATTTATAATTTACAACATGACATTTATAGTATCCTTTTTTGGTCCTGGCAAGGGAAACTGAGAGAAAGGTGTGAAGACCTTCTAGTCTTTGAAGATGACTAATAATGCGGTATATTGTTACTTATATATCTGAAATCAAAGTATGCCATTGTATTCATTCAAATCTAACTAGCAAAGGAATTTATACACAATTTTAAAACATAATTTATATAATAAAAGTATTTAAATATGCTGCCTTCTGTAATTAAGTGGAACACATTATCAAACAGGAACTAAAGCTTGAATTTTGTTCTACAATTGATTCTCAATTGTGCCTAGCATAGTAGGAGTCATTAAATGTGTTCTGCAATTAAATATGCTTATGAAAGCAGAGATGTGGGTTTTGCATTTCTGTATACCATCTTACATACTTTTTTCCAATAAGGCGGTTATAAATAAGTATAATAATAAATATGGTTCTATTTCCAAATCATGTGCATGCACATGTCCAAGTATTGTGAAATTTTTTTTGTTAAAAACTAATACAGCTACAGACTCTATGTATACAGTGGAAAGAATTTCAATTAAAAACAAAGCAAGGCCGGGCACGGTGGCTCAAGCCTGAAATCCCAGCACTTTGGGAGGCCAAGACGGGCAGATCACGAGGTCAGGAGATCGAGACTATCCTGGCTAACACGGTGAAACCCCGTCTCTACTAAAAAATACAAAAACTAGCTGGGCGAGGTGGCGGGCGCCTGTAGTCCCAGCTACTCGGGAGGTTGAGGCAGGAGAATGGCGTAAACCCGGGAGGCGGAGCTTGCAGTGAGCTGAGATCCGGCCACTGCACTCCAGCCTGGGCGACAGAGCGAGACTCCGTCTCAAAAAATAAAAATAAAAAAATAAAAACAAAGCAAATATTAACGTTTATTAGAAAGCCTGCTAATCTGTCTCTAAGCCATAAAAATTTACATGTTTTCATCTTTGTTTGTATCCTGCAAAAAGAAAGATCAGATTTTAAAAGAAAACAATAAGTAACCTATAGTATGGTTGATATGTTTTGGGACAATATAATACATACAATAAATTGAAAGTCCGTGCTCATATGGAGAAATATTGGTTATACTGGTTCTGTGTTTTACCAAGCTCTCTGCTAACTTTGACTACTTCTAAGCAAAATACTTTATACAGAGGGCTGAATTGCTAACTAGCAACTACACGTGGATTCATATTGGGAGTACCCAGACTGCTGATTTTGCAAGTTTTATGATGGGAGGAAAATGAAAGCTGGTGAGAGTGATTGACTTTTTGCTTTAACTTTCTAGATAATTACCTCAACTCTCAATTACACATTGCTTATATTGATACAGGCTTTATCTACTGGCGAAAGAGTAAAAGCCAATCAACGGATGTTGATCCAACAAAAAGTCTGTGAGTGTTCAAGGTTGTATTAGGCACTCAGGGTAGTGGTAGGTACTAGGTATTTTGCTAAGTTTTATAATTCCTATCAAGTAGTTTACATGGGGTAGATAAGCATGTTTCTCATGGAATAATTAGGGCACAATGTAAAACAATGAAAAATCTCATGTAGCAGTGCATGTAAGTCTCATGGGCCTGAACTAGGGTTGTAATAGTAAGTAGTAAGAATAGGGAAGAGTAGCTGGGATTGAAATTTTATATATTTTATATATATATATATGCATATATGTGTAAATTTATATAATATAAACTTTAATGTTTCTAGTATATTATAACTATATTATGTTAATATTAATATAAATATGTTACTATTATATAACTATTAATCATAGTTACAATATTATGCTAGGAAAATAAAAATACAAAAAAAAGAGAAAAGTAAATCTATGTACTTAAAATATTGAATATGTTTTTTACAAAACGATTGGCCAGAGAAAGTAGGTAGTTTGGTAGATTATCAAGAAATTCAAGTAAGTGTTGAAGGCTTATAGGAGTGAGGTCCAAAAAGCTCTTTGAAAAGGCCATATATTACCACCATGCACAGCAATCAGAGAAGGTAATGGAAAATGTTGATCCCTTTTTTTAAAAGATAGAAAGCTGCTAAGGAATGACATGAAAAAGGCAATGTCATGGCATGTAGATATATTCCTTAGAAAAGAATTCTTCCACTCCTAACAGGAAATTCAGTAGAAAGAGGAACCAAAATGAAGATGGTCACTGCCTTTCGAATGATTAAATAAATTGATCTTGGCTACGCTGTATAAAACACCAGCACTCTGTAGTGTACTGACTGAGATAGCAATATTACTGATTATCCTTAAGAACATGCAAATAATAGAAAAGGTCTCTAAAATTTAGAAAATGAATGACTCTTAAAAGGGCGCCAGTAGGGAACAAAGTAGCCATGGATTTAATCTGCTAACAGTTTGAAGAAGTCCTGGGTAGTGACAGCCTGGTCTTAAATTCGGTCAGACTATCTTATCTCTTACTGTGATAGGGTAAAGGGATTGGTAGGAAAAAGGAAATGACAGATTTTATCTACATTGATTTTAGCAAGAATTTTGGTATTGTCTTTCCTTAATGAAATTGAGAAGCACAGTTTGACTCTGGCTTTTTGCATCTCTGGGTTAATTGTTCAGGGCAAACGACACAATGGACCATCTTCTTTTTGCAATCATTAACAACTGCTTATAAAAATCTGAATATAGGCAGTTAGAGCTGCAAAGTGAGATAAAACACAGTGCTTGCCCTTTGGGGCACTATGGAGACAGACATAAACAACTAACAATACACATAACATACAGTGAGCTTCATTTGTGTGGTAAATAGTAAATGGCACCTTAAAGAAAAGACTTTTTTAAAGGATTGAAATAATACTATCATCCTTTAACTCTAAAAACAATGTATTTTTACTATTTTTTAGAGATAAATTACTAATTTATGCCACAAATGTGGTTGTAAGAAAAAAAAATCAACAGTATAAGAGATCAAAACACTAGGACCTCAGAGTATATTGGGAATGAGGGTAGCACTCTCATTTTTTGCTTCTCTGAAACAGTGCTTCTCAGACTTTAATATGCAAGGAGTCGCCTAGGATCTTGTTAAAGCACAAATTCCGATTCAGTAGTTGAGTTGGCCTGAGAATCTGCATTTCTGACAAACTCTCAGATGATGCTGGTGCTGCTGGTGCTAACTCACACTTTGAGTAGTGGCAAGCGGCTAGACCATACTGGATTGAGAAACACAGGACACAGAAATCAGGCTAACCTGCTGTGGAAATCCATGTTGATTAGACTCTTGAATCCTTGGACCAAAGGATCTAGGAAGCTTTGATGCAGAGATACAGTTAAGAGAAAATTAAATTTGCCAGAAAGGATGAAAAAAGTTACTATCGTGCAGCATTTTATTTTATTTATTTTTGTGATGGAGTCTCGCTTTGTTGCCCAGGCTGGAGTGCGGTGGTACAATCTCAGCTTACTGCAATCTCTGCCTCCTGGGTTCAAACGATTCTCCCACCTCAGCCTCCCAAGTAGCTAGGATTACAGGTACGTGCCACCATGCCCTGCTAATTTTTTGGTATTTTTAGTAGAGATGGGGTTTCACCATGTTGACCAGGCTGGTTTCGAACTCCTGACCTCAAGTGATCCGCCCACCTCAGCCTCCCAAAGTGCTAGGATTACAGACATGAGCCACTGTGCCCAGCCTCATGTAGCATTTTAAAAAAGGAACTACAGGGTGCTATAATAATGTGTATCAAAAATATAGACTGTTACACAGAGAGTTTGATGGCTTTATTAAGTCTGCACGTAATGGTGTGAAAGGAAAATGTCTTGGGCCCTTTCAAGCTGGGAACTGCTTAGGGCAAATCTGCCTCCCATTCTATTCAAAGTTAGCTGCAGAACAGAATTATGTCTCAGTGAAGATACAGACCCCTAAGGGGGCATTTGGATTTCCTTTTTTTTCTCCATGGGACTTTAAAATAAGATGGTCACTCAGCAGGATTGGCTTAAATGAGATCTGTAAATGTTAAGAGATGTTCTCAGATTCCTTGCAAGCCTCTAAAGGTAATATTGAACCAGAGTGCCACTTATGGCTTCTGAAGAGAGATGGTTCACAGTCACAGCAGTAGGGGTGAGTACACAGGCTGAGTTCATTGTTAATCAGTACATTAAATTGTCGTGCCGTTTATCTTGTTCCTGAATCCATCACATCTTACCTGTCTGTAGAACACCAATTATATAAGTCCTTATTTTTTTAATTTTTGCAGAAACAAGGTCTCGCTATGTTGACCAGTCTGGTCTCCTGGTCCCAAGCTAGCCTCCCACCTCAGCCTCCATTAGTGTTGGGATTACAGGCATAAACCACTGCACCTGGCCTTAGTCCTTATTTCTTAAAGAGAAATGATTTGAATGTTAGTTAAATGCACCATCCCAGTGGTTTTACATAGCTCTAAAACTACAAGGGACCTAGGTGGTTCGGGGAAAGAGATATTTTTCTTTTTTTTTTCTGTTTTTCCTACTGATAGAATTCTTGACTCTGTTTAGGAAATCATTAATAATGAAAGTTTTATTCTCCTGCTGTCTCGCTAATTAAGCTTTATAGAGTTAAAGCTGATATTAAATAAGATTCAGTTAAGCTTTTTCAGCTGACCATATGCTCATGTTTTTTGTTTACTTTTTCCACAAACTTCAAAATAGTTCACAATCTTTTGGGAATTTTTAATTTTTGTATGTTTCCTTCTATAGGAAAATATCCAGTAAAACTATATAGGAGTCGTAATTTTAGTTTTAAATGTGAAAGATCTCGATATATGTCTCTCCGTGTACACCTTGTCCTGAGGATACAGCAGGAAACAAAACAAAGCGCCTGTCCTCATGGAATTTACATTCTAGCTGCAGAGATACAGATTATAAACAAATAAGCAATTAAATCTGTAAATATTTCAGATGGTACAAAGCACAGCAAATGTACAGCAGAAAAACAGGCATGGGGAAATGGAGCTCTGTGGTGGGAGATGGGGGTTTGCTATCTTAAATCAGACGCTTGAGGAAGTCCTCTCTAAGATGACATCTGAGCCATGAGAAAGTGCCATTTGGATTTCTGGAAGAAGAGTGTTCTAGGCAGAGGAAAGAGTAAGTTTATAGTGGATACCTATTGGGCACCACTTCAAATCCTCTTTCTATGACTCCAGCCATTGCTACAGGGATCAGTGTCATAGGCTTCACTCAGCTTCACAGAAGTGTAATCTGATAGCAGCTCCATTGCAGCCTGTGTTACCTACATTCACAGGCTACATTCACATTCCCGACCTAGGATTTCTACTTCTTCTTCTTGTTTTTGTTTTTTAAAGAGACAGGGTCTTGCTATGTTGCCCAGGCTGGTCTCGAAGTCCTGGAGTCAAGTGAATATCTGACCTAGGCCTTTTTTGTTGCTATATCATGGGGGTCCCAGCAGAAACCCATTTACCACTCACGCTCGCACAACCCAGAAATGCCAGGGAGTTCTTGCTAATGGGGCCAACTCTTGACCAATAGGAAACTGGAACTTATAGATAAATTCCACCCCCTTTGAAATAAGACACTGTAGAATTTGCAAAGGAGATCCTGAGAGAAAGAAGTTTCCTCCACTTCCCTTTTAGGGATGATTTATTTTCTTAAGGTGTGCAATAGCTTTGTAAGAACTGCAGATTTTGTAGTAATAATGATAATAGCATCAGCAAACTTGAAAAAGAGGAGTAAGTATTGGTAGCAACAACTCTATTGCCAATACTTTTGTTTTTAATCGGTGATTTTAGGGTACAAAGAGTAATTCAAACAACACTGTCAGGTTCTTATGATCACAAAGCTAATGGCAAGCCTTTGATTTTCCAAAGTTGTTTCCTTTTAAAAGGTTTCTATTCTCAGCCATGCATGGTGGGTAACAGCTGTAATCCCAGCACTTTGGGAGGCCGAGGCAGGAGGATTGCTTGAGCTGAATTCAAAATCAGCCTGGACAACATAGTGAGACTTCAATTCTACTAAAAATTAAAAAAAAAAAAAAATTAGCCTAACATGGTGACATGTGTCTGTAGTCCTAGCTACTTAGGAGGCTGAGGTGGGAGGATCCCTTGAGCTCAGGAGATTGAGGCTGCAGTGAGCTTTGTCATGTCACTGCACTCCAGCCTGGGTGACAGAGTGAAACTTTGTTTAAAAAAAAAGTTTCTATTTTCACTGACTTTATAAACTGAGGTAAGGACAGATCCACAGGTTCGCTAATTTTACTGGCTAGACAGGAAGACTTGAATAGAGGGTGAGGATGGGTAATCTATCATTCTTATTTCTAGGTTCAGATATTGAATTCCCTGTTTAGAATTACCTACTCCACAATAGGAATAAACTGGGCCCAGTCTTAACAGATATCCTTTGCAGTTCCATCATAGACTGAGGATTTTTCTACCAACCCATAGGCTTATTTTTGAAAGATATGAATTCCTAATGACTTGCTAACAATGAGGCCCCACACTGTCATTATCTGAATCTCATTTTGTTTCAGACAGGTCATTGAAAGAGAAATGCATTGAACTACATCATCTTAGAATAGAGATTTAAGGGCCAGGCGCAGTGGCTCACGCCTGTAATTCTAGCACTTTGGGAGGCCGAGGTGGGTGGATCACGAGGTCAGGAGATCGAGACCATCCTGGCTAACACAGTGAAACCCCATCTCTACTAAAAATATAAAAAATTAGTGGTGGTGGGCGCCTGTAGTCCCAGCTACTCGGGAGGTTGAGGCAAGAGAATGGCGTGAACGCAGGAGGTGGAGCTTGCAGTGAGCCGAGATCACGCCACTGCACTCCAGCCTGGGTGACAGAGCGAGACTCCATCTCAATAAATAAATAAATAAATAAATAAATAAATAAATAAATAAATAAATAAAATAAAATAAAAACATTTAAGACCAACTTTCCAAACAAAGTAATCATGTACCATCACATTTTCTGATCTTGGTGATGTATCTTTTTTAGTGGATTTTTAACATTTCGTTATCTTTGGGGTCAACTAAACACCCATATCTGTTTCCAGATTCAGTTGCCATTAACATTAGGTAGGTTCTCTTCAATCTAAAATCCTTTAACAGATTTTTCAACTATTTGCCTCAGTTTAACTAATTAACACATTTAATCAGAATTATTTTATTTATTTATTTATCTATTTTTAATTTTTTTTTTGAGATGGAGTTTCTCTCTTGTTGTCCAAACTGGAATGCAATGGCCTGATCTCGGCCCATTGCAACCTCTGCCTCCTGGGTTCAAGTGATTCTCCTATCTCAGCCTCCTGAGTAACTGGGATTACAGGCACCCGCCACCACGCCCAGCTAATTTTTGTATTTTTAGTAGAGACGGGGTTTCACCATGTTGGCCAGGCTGGTCTTGAACTCCTGACCTCAGGTGATCCACCCGCCTTGACCTCCCAGTGTTGGCATTACAGGTGTGAGCCATCGCGCCTGGCCTTAATCAGAATTATCTATTGAGTGTTTGTGATGTGGCAGGCACTGTGCTGTACTTTAAGGATACAAGTCTGATAGGGCATGTAGTATGTACCCCTCAGGGAGCTAACAGTATTGCAGGAGCTATGGTATATATCAACACACAATTATAAGCCAGTAGAACACAACATTTGATGGGGGACTGCTCAAGAGACCCAACTAACCCACATCAGAGGATGCATTAGGAAAGGTGTCCCAAAGGAACTGCTGTCTGAGATGGGACTATGCCCTCTTATGCTTCAGAGGCAGAATGGAAAGGTTATGTGTGAGGATTTAGAGGGTGCAAAGACTCAGACACTGAAGGAGAGAGTATGCAGATCCCAGGACCAGGAACCGGTTTAGTATGTTGGTGTGTGCTATGAAGTGTGTGGCAGAGAGAGGAGAGATAGGGTGGGGTGGTTGAAAGACAAACTGGGCCTAGATCTTGAAGGGTCTAGAAAATTGTACCGAAGAGTTTGGGTTTTATCCTCAAAGCCATAGTATATCATTGAAGTGTTTTGAGAATGGCAGTCCCGATCAGATTGGCCTTTAGAAAGGTGACTATGGGTGGTTCTCTTTCTGTCTGTTCAGGAGATACTGAATGTTTTCCTCCATCTGTAGTCAAAGAACCAACCTCTCCAGCCCCCATCCCTGTTGCTCCTAATTCCCATCTACAGCATGAACAAACTTTGAGCTCTAATTCCTCAAACACAGACCAGTGACTGCTGTCATCCACCCTGCAAGTCCCGCTCCAAGTTTGCAATCTCGTCTGGACACATTTCTGCCCTTCTCCTGTGTCTGGCTGTTACCTGGATGCTTTCATTTTCTCACATGCTCGTCCCTCAGAGTTTGGAGGCGAAAGACAGGGATCTCCCTTGTTTTCTATTGCTGCTTCCAGATCACTCTGTGTCATCCTCATCTTCAAGCTCTTGCTCCACAGGGGTACATGGTGCTCCAGTGGCACATGTCATTGGTCCTCCCCCCTGCTGTCATCCATGACCCCCAGCTCCGCCTCCTTCATCAGGGATGCGGATAGCAGGTTCATAGTCTTTCCCCACACTCTGCCTTCTACTTTCAGTCTCCAGAGTTCTTGTGGATGATACATCTCATACCCTGGCTTGGAGTATGCCCTCCTCACCTCCAGGGTCCCTTATTTCTCCCACTGAAACAGCCCATTGCCACATGCCCTGGACACTGTCTTTCCCCCAACACTGACGTTATTCCAAAATTACTAATTTGAAATTGCTAATTAAACTGCTCCAAAATTGCTTATTAAAATTACTAATTCAGAATGCTCACTTTCTGTTCATGATTCCCATCTTCCCAGTTTGCTTATGAAACTACTTCCATGCCTATAAAACACACGGTCTGAAGGAACAGTGAATTTATGCTTGCTACAGTCTGCCTGGCTCACAAAAAGAGGAGATGGGCATGAGAAGAGTATGCTCATTTCCTCCCTTCAAATGCACTAGTCCTGGGGAGAAAGCCCAAGAACGTCACTCTCTAGAGTTTTTTCCCATGAAAATATGTGGCATCCTCACACATCTGCCCAATTTCCTGGCTTCGCCATTTTGGATTTATTATTAAGCCTTCAAACATCCAGGGACTGAACTTGAAGCAGGGTGGCTCCCCTAAACCTACCAGGGACTGCTGGTATGCAATATAAATTTTTCCCCTAGGCATCTTTTAAGTGGGTTAAAGTGGACAATGATCAAAATAACTTAAGGTTGAACATTTACTTTATACTCTATTTCCCATCCAAAGTATGTCCATGTACATCTATGCAATTTAGAGACTCTACAATAAGATTAAATATCCACATAAGAATACTCCAGTAATAAAGTATAAATAAAGATGCCCCAATTTGAATAAAAATCCCCTTTATTATCAATCTTTTAGGAAGAAATCCAAGACCAAAGATGAAATTCTCTAATAAGTTAGAGTTGAAAGAAGTGCAAAAGAATTGAATCAAAAATTCATCCTCTCCAATTTCTTTCTCTGCTCAGTTTTAACTTAAGGGTTTCTTTCCTTCAGAAGCCAAAGTCTTCAGGGTCTCAGAGGCTGTATTAATCCACCACTAAGGCTCTCATGTGTCACTTTAAAAATAAAAAATCCAAATAATTAATAGGATATACAAGATTGTCACAGCAATAGCTAAGGCCCACAAAATGTAGAAAACAAAGAAATCCTCAGCCCTAGGGCAGCTATTTCAAGCAAAATGATGTTCCCAGAATTCAGGACCCAGACTTACCAAAAGCCATGGGAGAGGCTCAGTGGAAATTCTTCTTGTCTTCAGTCTTGCCAAGATCCCTGTTCTTTGATGCCAGCTGTTATTTTATGACCCATGAAATAAACTTGATTGAGATGATACTTCTATCAAGAAGTAAATTGATTGATTTTCATATGTTGAACCAGCTTCGCATTCCTTGTGTAAATCCTATTTGGTCATGGGCCATAATCATTTCTATATGTTGCTGGATTTGGTTGCTAGTATTTTGTGGAGGATTTTCCCAGCTATGATCATAAGGCATTTGGTCTGTAGTTTCCTTTTCTTGTGATGTCTTTTTCTAGTTTTGGTATCAAGTAATACTAGCCTCATAGAATGATTTGTGAAGTTGTCTCTCCTCTTCTATTTTTGGGAAGAGTTTGTGACACGATGGTGCTAATTATTTTCTAAACATTTGATAGAATTCACTGCTGACGCCATACGGTACCAGGCTTTTCTTTGTGGGAAGTTTTGTAGTTACTAGTTCAATCAAAATATATACCATATTAATGGAGTAAAAGACAAAAACAACATGATCATTTCAATGGATACAGAAAAATCATTTGCTAAAATCCAACAGCCTTTTATAATAAAAACACTTGATAAACTACGGTAGAAGGGAAAGGGAAGGGAACTTTATCAGTCTTCAAAAAACCCACAGCTAACATCAGATATAATAGTGACAGACCAAAATCTTTTCTCCTAAGATCAGAAACAAAAATCAAGATCAGAAACAAGAAAAGAATGTCTTCTTTTGCCACTGCGATGCAACCTTGTACTGGAGGTTGTATTCAGGGCAATTAGACAAGAAAAGGAAATAAAAGAAATTCAGGTTTAAAAGAAAGAAGTAAAATCAATCTCTACTTGTAGATGACATCATCCTAAGGATGCAGAGAAAGCCACAAGAAAATCTATTAACTCTTAGAGCTCCTAAGTGAGTTCAGCAAGGTTGTAAGATACAAGTTCAACATAAAAAAACTAATTCTGTTTCTGTGCAGTAGCCGTGGTCAATAAAGAAATGAAATTAAAAAACAAATCCATTTATAATAACATTAATAAAACTTCAAAATAAACTTAACCACAAAGTGATACTGACAATTTAGAATTTTCTTATTGCTTTTGTGGAGGAGAGAATTTTTGGAGACCCTTATTCCACTATTTCCTTTCTTTAATTTTTTTTGTTTTTTGTAGGGGGACAGGGTCTTGCTCTGTTGCCCAGGCTGGAGTGCAGTGGCATGATCATGGCTCACTACAGCCTCAACCTCCTGGGCTCGAGCCTCTTCCACATCAGCCTCCCAAGTAGCTGGGACTACAGGCATGCACCGCCACAACCAGCTAGATTTTTTATTTTTTACTTTTTATTTTTGTAGAGATGAGGTCTCACTATGTTGCTCACTCTGGTCTTGAACTTCTGGCCTCAAGAAAAGCCTCCTACCTCGATCTTCCAAAATACTGGGATTACACGTGTGAGCCACCGCATCTGGCCCACCATTTTTATTAAGATCTTCTTGAACCTGCTTTTTAATTTGGCTGCTTTTCTTCTCTAACGCTGGTGGGGCTTGCTGTGGGTACTGGAATTATGTACCTTCTTTCTTTTTCCTTTTTCAGTGCTTTCAGGATCAGATTATTATTTTTTTGGTTTTGATTTTTAGGAATCCCTTTATAATGTAGGTTATTTCTTGTGATCTTTTCCATAGTAAGAGATATAAAATCAGTCAGTTTTAAGTCCGTCAAAATCATTCTTGTTTAAACACATTTTGTCTACCTTACCTTTCTGGGTTGGATGATTCCACCCATCACTAACATTGAATTTAGGCCTGGATGCAATCTATTTCGTTCCTCTTGGGTTTCATTAATATGTCCCAACTTTGCTATGCCTGCCCTTAGCATCCTAGTCCTACAAATTTCTTGGGTATGTTTTCTTAGGACTTAGACAATATCTATAATATGTATCCATCTGTAATAACTGTATTATCCTGAAAGTTACTCAATTATCTTTAGAATTTTTTATTTATTTGCTAGCAGTAAATGTGAAGATAGATCTGGATAGTCTTACAGAAGTGATAATCCTCAGACAAAATGTGATAGAAATTTTTTAATAGAAAACAGTATTTAAGGATTTCTTTGAACATCAAAATCTAGCTTAAATTCCTTTTTATAAATAAAAATATCTTCTTGACCCCCTTTAAAATTATACAATAAAGAGAAATGTAAAAGATCTTGGCTCAATTGTGCCTCCACTTAGCCATGTGATCTTGGGAAAAATCAACTCATCATTTTGGTGCTTAGCTTCCTTATAGAGAGAGGAGGTACCTGGCTGGATTGTAATGTCTCTAAGTTTTCAGAAGGCTCATCTTAGTAAATCAAAAGACTTTGAAGCAGGTATTTTACCATATGGTTGGTACAGCTTTCTGTGATATCTCTTTGGACCCAATCCCTATTACAAACGCGGTTTAGGAGGTGGAACTTTCATTTCAGTACGCAGATAACTCTTGTTCAGTACCCGTCTAGAAAACTAGCTGGCAGTTTGAAACTGAAGGGAAATGAGACAAAGAGAAAAGTCCCAAATATTCTCTTAATTCTTTAAACAAGAAAACACTGTAAGGGAGAAATGTGGGAATACATACGGTTCTGAACAAGCAATAACAGTAATGTGGCTTTCACCCTCCCTCTCCTTTTTTTCACTAGCCCTACACATAATTTAGTCATCTATGTTGGAAATGAGAACCTACGTCTCTTGATAGAACTTATAGTACCAGTTCCCATGGTATAAGAATGACATCATTCATTTTTTTGTGGTTCGGTAAAAAAAAAAAAAAAAATGAAATTTCTCACCTCAAATTTCAGAAAGCAAAAGGAGTTGCTCCCAAGAAGAACTTGTCATTTCCTTGGAGTGATTATGAAACCTGTCTGTGGTTATGGAGAATTTTCCTTCTCCGAATTTCTGAAAACTCAAAATTTTCCAGGCTTTAGAAATAAGCGTAAATAAAAATATCGAGCATCTTAGTTTCATTGGTTCAGGTTTGGATGTGATTCAAATTTTGTACATGTGCCTGTGGTGGGGGTAGATGGGTGAAGGAAAGAGAAAACAAACTGAGTGAGACATTTTGAGTACAAGATGGATGGTGCCAGTGCACTGCACATGGCTGTTTTTTGGTTTTTGTGCAGGTGGAGCCGTGGAAGGGAGGATTAAACAACCCATTCATCTGTGGTGTGCATATGTCAGCACCTTTCAGGTGCTTAGAAATGGAGTGCTTTATTTTAGTGATTAGTGTGTGAATGAAAAACCTGAAGAAAATGTACTAGAAAGAAGCCTACATTGAATGCCTTGGAAGGGTAGTGAAATTCTTTCAGCCAGCCCCAGGTTAAAGAAGCCTCACATTTCAGCTCTAGGGCAGCTTGGAGCACTGGGAGAAGGACCTGTTGAAGGACCCCATTAGTGTGAATGATGGCTTCCTTTTACACATTAGTCAATTTTCAGGCAAGGCTTTTCACACTGTAAAGAGATTAAAAAAAAAAACAAAAAACAAAAAACTCCAAACTCTTTTTGAAAATGTCCTGAAGGTGACTTTACTACGGAGGCAGCAGCAGATCCCAGATTAGTCAAAGAAGCTGTTTGTTTACATTGTTCAGTTATTTTGAAAACTGTTAACCTATTGTTTCCAAGATGACAAATAAGTGGATCCTAGGGTCACTTAGAATCAAATGTTAATCTTCCTAATGTCAACACTAGGACAATTCGGGAGAGAAAAGGGATCTCTCCCTTTCCTTACACCCATATTTTGTTACTCTATAAATTGTATTTCAAAAAGAAGCATGGTTTTCTTTCTTGAAACCTGGTTCAGAATGGCCAGGAGAAATCCTTCGTGTTCTGTCTTCCTGCCCTGAATAGTTGCTTATTTTAGGAATAAATATAATAACTTTATTAACAGCACATCGGCAAATTCGTCTTAAAAATGGTTTAGACTAATTTTAATCTTTCAAAAACTATTTTTTTCATTAGGTTAAAATGTTTCATTGTTGGTACAATTTATTTTGCCTTCCTTCAACTTCAATCAGCTGTCTATGCATGTGTCTGTCTGTGAGTAGAATTAGGAAGCAGTCAGTGTGGGAAAGATTAACATAATTTTTTATTTTATTTTATTTATTTATTTATTTATTTATTTATTTATTTATTTATAAAGAGGTGGAGTTTCACTCTTGTTGCCCAGGCTGGAGTGCAGTCGTGCAATCTCCAGCTCACTGCAACCTCCGCCTGCTGGGTTCAAGCAATTCTCCTACCTCAGCCTCCCGAGCAGCTGAGATTATAGGCATGTGTCACCACACCCGGCTAATTTTGTATTTTTAGTAGAGACGGGGTTTCTCCATGTTGGTCAGGCTGGTCTTGAACTCCCAACCTCAGGTGATCCGCCCGCCTCGGCCTTCCAAAGTGCTGGGATTACAGGCATGAGCCACTGTGCCCAGCAAAATAATTTTAAAAAAATTTTAAAACTCAGTTATTTCATGTTTATACAGTTTATTGAGTCGGAGCCTTGGAAATTAAAATTTGGTGGATCAGGACGAGCTTCCAAAAACAGTTTCCTCAAATACCCATGGATCCAGTGGTGAGTCTGGGGGGATCAGTGTAGGTGCCTCCTCCCTTATGGTGAACTCCGGTTTGGGGCCAGTTGAGACTGTAACAGGCCATCAAAGGAGTGCTCATGATTTTGAACCTCAAAGGGAAGAGATTGGGGCCTGGATTATTTTTCCTCAAGAGATTTCTCAGTTTTTATGCATATCTAGATTCCCCTTGTCATCAAGTTATGACAAGATTATACTTTTTTTTTGAGACAGGGTCTTACTCTGTCACCCAGGCTTGAAAGCAGTGAGTGATGCCATCATAGCTCACTGCAGCCTTGAACTCTTGGGCACAACATGGCTAGCAAATTTTTCTATCTTTCTGTAGAGATGGCTCTGCTTCTCTTTCTTTTCATTTCTCAGAGGTGTTGCCCCCAAATAAACCACTTTTATGTTGCTTACACTGTTTCAGCATCTGCTTCCTGGGAGACCTAACTGACACATACACTTGTTAATTTACTAGTTCATTTTAACCTCCCGATAATCTTTGGGTGCTGACTGAATAGGAATGATCTCTCTTTGAAGTCTCAAAAACCTGAGGCACAAAGCAGTCAGTTATTTGGATTGTCTGCATCTAGAAACTGTCTAATGCTCCAGTTGCGCACAGCTCCTGCTACATGCCTCTGGGGGCTTTGGAGAAATGCCTCTGGTTTCCTTAAACAGAGAGGTCAACAGGAAGTTCACCAAATTGAGGAACGTTGGAGAATCATGCTCTGAAAAGAAGGGTACTAGGGCATTTCTGGAGTTCTTGGAAGTGGGAATGAATCCATGGTTTTGTGAGTGAATGTACGAGTACTTCATGCTCCGCACCCCACCCCCACAATCCCTTTGTATCACTCTGCTAACATTCAAGCCTCTAGGGAAGGTCCGATGGGCTCGGGTCACATGACCAACCACCCTTTCTCTCAGGGAAGAAGGCTGAGGACGGTTAATAAGAATCCCCCCAAACCTATAAATAATGGGGGAGGAAGAATTCCTCGTAAGAAAATGAAAATGGATGTGCTATTACCAAAAAGAAGGAATGGATGCTGAGGAAAAGTAAACGTCTCTCACAGTCCCTAAAGCCACTGTCTCCAAGTCTCTCAGTAATGTCCCATGTCCTGCCTGAAGACAGGAGGTGAAGTGTATGTCCTTTCAAGGTGCTTTCCAAATTCCACTTTCCATGTGGTTGCCTTTTCATTGTATTCTTTGAGAGTGGAAACTAGTCCTCTTCTTCTGAGATGGTGGCTAACACAAGCAGGCACTGGTGGTGGCTAACACAAGCAGGCATGAGATGGTGGCTAACACAAGCAGGCATTTAGTAGATACTGAATGAACTTTTTTAAAGAAACCCAGAGGGACCAGCTATGAGCATTTTCTGTGCTTTCATTTGAGTCTGGTCTGGTTGTATGTGCAAAAGTGCCCTCTTCCCTCCCTTCCCTACAGCTCTGGACACTAACTCCCCAAGGATGCTTGTCCTGGTCTGGTGGAGATCTGCTACTAATAAAGAATAAATGAACAAAGAATAAAGAACAAAATGGCAGGAACTATTTTGTTCCCACATTCTTCGAATGAGTTGAGAAAGCTTTGCAGCCTATCTACTCATTCATTTATTCCATAAATGTTTGTTAAGAACCTACCATGGACCAAGCACTGGGGATGTGACGGTGAACAAGGCAGACCAAGTCCCTGCCCTCATATACCTCACAGCCCTTATATCATCTTGGCATGAGAGGCCAACAATAAACAAAGAAATGAGACCTTTTCAGATTGTTGTAAGCTCCACTAAGAAACTACAACAGGATTATGGCATGGAGGGTGGCTGGGATTGTCAGGGTTGTTAAGGAAGTCCTCTCTGGAGAGGTGGACACCTCTCCAGAGACCAGAGTGACTTGCAAAGATCTGAGGAGGAGCATCCTGGATCAAGAGAACTCTAGGACTCAGGCTCTAGGATAGGAATATGCTGGACACGATAGAGGGCATGAAGCAGGGCTGAGCAGGCTGGAATGGAGTGAAGGAGGGCAGGGTGGTGGAACATATGGCTGGAGAGGTAGGGGTGGCCAGATGATGGATGTCTGCTCTGATGAGCAGGACTGACTTGTCTGCTAGGCACAGCAGGAACAGGGGCTAGAGTCCACATGACTTTTAGGGCCCATTAAAATGTTTCAATTTCTTTAAACATCATAAGGAAAAAGATAGTATAGTAATAATAGTAAATATATACAAGTTGAATATTCTTAATCCAAAAATTCAAAGTACGAAATGTTCCAATATCTAAAACTTTTTGAGTGCCAACATGATGCTCAAAGGGATGCTGAACTGGTAAGTGTATAGTGCAAATATTCAAAAATCCAAAAATATCTGAAATCTGAAACCCTTCTGGTCCCAAGCATTTGGATAAGGGATACTCAACTTCTAATAATGAATCCTGCATGGATTATATTCATTTTTATACCAATGTAATCATAACATATGATTTCGATTTTTTCTTTAATGGAGGAAGTACCCATAAAGGCAAAAGAGCCTAGGGTTCACAAAAATCACAAAGCGGCCCCAGTGGTGATGATGTGCTTTCTAAGGCGATCAAGTCTGGTCTGAACTATGCACATTTTCATCCAAGTTATAGAGTTCTCAAGATGTCCAGCCACTGAGATTTTCAACTGCTAAGTTTCCTCAGCAGTTGAATATCTCGAAGAACATCTTTTGATAACACAACACTGGCAGCCATCACAGCATCTATGTTTCATTCTAACAAAGACTTTTTAGGGACCAGATGTCGTAGAGAAGTAGAGCAGCATGTAGCAACAAGTCTTGTAAGCCTCCGCTCCTGAGAAGCCCTTACTTGCTTTGATGTTGAGAAAGAATCTGGAATGCTGCCTGTGATGAGTCCGGTATTTTTGTTTTTGTTTTTAAAAGATACTGCTAGCAACATTATCTTCAAATATAAATAGTTTATTTTGAAAACAACCCTTATGTTACTCACTTGAGATGAGGTAGGCAGGGTAGGTATTATTATGATATGCATCCTACAATGAAGAAACTGAAGTGAAAACTCACAGAGCTATGAATTGATGGAACTGGGACCATGTCCAGATTCCCTGCCTTCAAAATGCATGCCCTTGACATTATTGGAATTATTATTAATGGAGCTAAAGGTAGTATCTGGCTTCTAGTAGATGACCAGTAAAGCTACGCAGAAAACTAATAGAATACACTATTTAATTGTCTCTGAGAAAATAAGTTTCAGGTTTGTGTCATTCAACAGAAATAGGAAGGAAAATGTAGTGAGATGAAAAGCATTCAATAACACTAACATGCATAACACTGACACTTATTGAATTGCTTTCACTGATCTGAAATTAACAAAACTTGTCAAGTCAAAAAGAATTTATGGATTAAATACTACTGTATTCCTGGCCATGTTGAGGAAAGAAACAAACTATCTAGGGAATGTGAGTTTCTTGAGGTTTGTAGAATGTGAGATTTTAGGTTTAATGTGCCTTTATATCCATAGATCCCAGCTTAGGGTTTGGGACATATAGGTATGCTCCATGCATATTTGTTGAATCTATCTTCATTAAAAACAAGCCCTTGAAACCTGGTGATAAATCTAAGTTCTAAACACTCAAAATAAAAGTTTGCAGAATACTGCCCCCATTCATTGCTTAAGTTTCTATCACCTCCCTTATGTGCTTAAGCACCTAAGTCATGAACCCAGCCCTCTGTGATTTTTCTCGTATCCAGGGAATCCCTTCATGCATCTGTGGGGAAATAGCCATTAACATCTAGAGAAGGGGTAGGTTTGGAGTGAACCACAACTGTGTGTAAAGGAATAATAGAGCTGAACCAATACCGAATTTGGCAAATTAATCTTAATGTTTCACTACTGTAGATGGCCCAGCTATAATGACATCCTAAACAAGGCCCTCTGTGATGAGGCCACCTTAGCCCAGTGATCACATTCATAAGACAGTTTCTCAGTTTGTAAGTTAAGAAGTAATTTCGACCAGGCGTGGTGGCTCACGCCTGTAATCCTAGCAACTTGGGAGGCCGAGGCGGGTGGATCACTTAAGCTCAGGAGTTCGAGACCAGCCTCACCAACATGGCAAAACCACGTCTCTACTAAAAATACAAAAAATTAGTCAGACGTTGTGGCTCGTGCCTGTAGTCCTAGCTACTCATGAGGCTGAGGCAGGAGAATCACTTGAACCTGGGAAGCGGAGGTTGCAGTGAGCCAAGATTGCGCCACTGCACTTGCCTAGGTGACAGAGCAAGGCTCCGTCTCAAACAAACAAACAAACAAACCCCAAAACAAAAACAAGCAAACAAGAAAAAAGAAGTAATTGTTTCTTTGAAGACTTTCTGGGGCTTCCTGGATGGTATACTATTGACAAACACTCAATTTGATGTTGTGTCATGGAATTTCCTGTTTTAGAAACAGAGTCTGATTCTTGTTTCACTTCTGAAGATAGCACTGTTATTAGTTAATTTACTTGTGTGTGTGGCAAAAGTCTCTCTGTTATTTTCTTGAGTTAGAAGTGATAAAAATACTTAATCATTTATCGACAGGCATAATTTGATAATAAGACCATGTCGTGAAATCAGACTAACAAGCAGATTTTGTAGGTTCTGTTGGATTGATGTATCCAATTTATTCACCATTCCTGATGGGGCTTTTTCCACCTCCTCCTGCCCAGGAGCACTGCTGCTCCCCAGATCTGTGTCCCAGGTGCCCTTGGCAGGACTCCTGCCATCTGGGCCTCCCCAGTCCCTTTTTCTTTACACCCTCCTCATCTCACACCCACTCAACTTGCCTACCCCTGCCTCTGGCTTGTTGTCCCCTCTCAGGTGGTACCTGAACGTGGGTAGTGTGTATTATATGCAGGTCCTCTTTTCAGAGCAAATTTATATGAATTTGTGTAAATAAAAAAACTTCCTCATCTCAATGGACTCATTGGTGGCATGAACTAGGAAGAGGAAAGAGGGAAAAGGATCTGGGAAGGGTGAGTGAAGCATTTGGGTTGATGAGCATACCGACACTTTCATTTTGCAGTGTTCTCCAAATTTCACTGTATGGATGTAGCAATGATCCACAACTAGGTGGGAGAAAGAACCCCAACCAGGGTGATTGATAAATTGTGTACATCACTGGTACACAGATGAACACTCAATCTCATACTGTGTCATGGAATTTCCCGTTTCAGAAACAGCAAATGATTATTATTTCACTTCCAAAGATAACACTGTTATTAGTATGGCCTTTTGTATGGAAAACATTTCTCTGTTACTTTCTTTCATTATAAAAGTCATTCTTCATGGTTATTATTTCATTTTCCTTTTTTTTTGAGATGGAGTCTCACCTGTCACCCAGGCTGGAGTGCAGTGGTGCGATCTTGGTTCACTGCAACCTCCACCTCCCGAGTTTAAGTGATTCTCCTGCCTCAGTCTCCTGAGTAGCTAGGATTACAGGTGTGTGTCAACAAGCCGGACTAAATTTTTGGTATTTTTAGTAGAGACAAGGTTTCACCATGTTGGCCAGGTTGGTCTCAAACTCCTGAGCTAAACTGATCTGCCCGCCTCAACCTCTCAAGGTGCTGGGATTACAGGCATGTGCCACCATGCCAGGCCTCATGGCTATTATTAAAAAGTCAAAAAATAACAAATGCTGGTAAGGTTGTGGAGAGAAAGGAATGCTTACATGTTGCTGATGGGAATAGTGAATTCGTTTTCCATTGTGGAAAGCAGTTTGGCGATTTCTCAAATAACTTAGCATTTAACCCTGTGGTTAAATGGCTATTTAACCTCAATCATCTCATTATTGGGTATATACTCAAAGGAATATAAATCATTCTGCCATAAAGACACATGCATATATATGTCCAATGCAGCACTCTTCACCATAGCAAAGACTTGGAGTCAACCTAAATGCCCATCAATGGTAGACTGGAGAAAGAAAATGTGATACATATACACCATGGAACACTAAGCAGCCATAAAAAATAATGAGATCATATCCTTTGCAGCAACATGCATGGAGCGAGAGATCCTTATCCTAAGTGAACTAATGCAGAAACAGAAAATCAAATACTGCATGTTCTCATGTGTAAGTGGAGCTAAACGTTGAGTACACGTGGATACAAAGAAGGGAACAACAGTCACCAGGGCCTGCTTGAGGGTGGAGGGTTGGAGGAGGGTGGGGATTGTAAAACTGCCTATCAGGTACCATGCTTATTACCTGGGTGACAAAATAATCTGTACAGCAAACTTCTGTGATACATAATTTACCTATATAACAAACCTGCACTTGTACCCCTGAAACTAAAAGATTTTTTAAAAAGCCATTCTTTGGCCAGGCACAGTGGCTCACGCCTGTAATCCCAGCACTTTGGGAGGCCAAGGTGGGCAGATCACAAGGTCAGGAGATGGAGACCATCCTGGCTAACATGGTGAAACCCCGTCTCTACTAAAAAGTTCAAAAAATTAGCCGGGCGTGGTGGCGGGTGCCTGTAGTCCCAGCTACTTTGGAGGCTGAGGCAAGGAGAATGGTGTGAACCGGAGAGGTGGAGCTTGCGGTGAGCCGAGATTGTGCCACTGCACTCCAGCCTGGGCGACAGAGCGAGACTCCGTCTGAAAAAAAAAAGAAGCCATTCTTCTTGGGAGAGGGGAGAATGGGGAGTTGTTGTTTAATGGGCATGGGGTTTCAGTTTGGGAATACAAAAAAAGTTTTGAAGATAGATGGTAGTGATGGTTGCGTAACATTGGTAATCTACTTAATGCCATGGTTAAGTGTACTCTTCAGTGGCATTAAGTACAGTCACACTGTTGGATGTACAATGGTAAGTTTTATGTTAGGTATATTTTGACACAGTAAAAATGAAAAAAAAAAGTTCTTGCTTGTAGTAAAAATTTAAACAGCATAGAAGGATAAAATAGTAAAGTTTGTCTTTCTGTATTTTACCATCAATTCACATTCCTATAACAGAGGCTTCCTAATCACTCCCCACTGGCACACGAATGCACTTTCCCACCATCATCATGCGTACACTAATTGTCATCTAGGACAGCATGAGCTCTGCGGTTCACCTGCAGATGGGCTTCTGAAACTCCCATGGGGTTGCCTGCAAACTAACCACTTTTTGTCATATTTTTTCTCTGGGAAAATGTGCTCCAGGTTCCTAGCAATGGACTTTTGGAATAGAGCTCATTTATAAGTTGAAAACAGCTTGCTCTTTTTTTTTTTCTAAAACATATATCATTTTTCTATTTTTTTCTCACAGAAGTCTATGAAATAAGTATTTTGGGTGATATAACTCATCTTTTGTTGATAGGGAATCTGAGGCAGAGACGTGAAACAACTTTAAGGTTACATAAGCTAACTAGTACTAGAATCACTAAATTCTGCTATTGAATGACTGACCAACTAGTTATGTACAATAAAATACATAAAGACACTCATTTCATGGACATGGGCTGAGCTCCATTTTGGCCAACTTGTGAATGTGTATTTTGCAGTGGTTGGAAGTGAAGTGGTGAGAAAATATATGTGCCGCTAATAAATGGCTTCTTGCATTTAAAAAAAACTCTTTCTCTCTTTCTCTCAGTAAGAAATGGTACTGAAGGAAAAATGTTATGAAAGACAGCTTGCTTGCTTTGCGGTGTGTAATGGATATATTGCCTTTATCTTGTTCTTTCTAGCTAAACCTGCCCACAGGCTTTCATCCAAAGCTAGGGGAAAGCTGGGAATGAAAACCCAACTGGAAAAATTCACCCTGGGGAATATATCAAAAGGAAACCACAACAATAAATGTTCTAATGAGTGAAAAACAGCAATTAAAAAAAACAGAGCGGAGACAGGCAGGTAGGCACCCAGAGAGAATCATAAGTGGTAGAATAAAGACATTTAGAAGGGAGTTTCTAGGGATTAGGACCTAAGGCTCTGTTAGATGGTGGAGTAGGTGTAATAATGTCCCTAGAAACTCAAAAGGCTAGGGTTGTTAGTTCCAATGAATTTATAACCTTCAACCCAAACTGGCCTCCAAAGGAAGCAGCTGACAGTCATTATTGGAAGTTCTAATTTGACACACCAGTACTCCAAGGGCAAGGACAGGCCTAAGTGCAATAATTGAACCCATTTTCAGCTCAATTTGAGATTTGAGTTTTAAGAAATACCCTTCTGTGAAATAGACCGTTTCCCCTCACATGTAAGGGAAGATTATAATTAGAACATCCTGGGGAACTTCTTCTATTAATTGTTGCATACCTGAAATATCACAAAGGAGAGTGAAGCTGTAGGTAAAAAATTCATTGGAATCATTGTTCTTGCCTTTGTTAGTTATAAGGAACTACAGAAATAAATACTTAATGTCCTTGAGCACTACAAAGCCTTTATCGAATCAAGACAATAGGGGCTTCTGGAAGCATGTGAACTTGAGAACCCTGCAGGGTGGGGGAGAGCCAAGTTTGAGGCCAAGAAGATGTTCTGTCCAGAGCACAAATGTGATATACAGAACAACACACCCACCAGCTCCCAACTCCAGGTGGGTAACCTTGAAGATTTAAAGGGGGAAAAGGAATACTTTCCAGGAAAATGAAAAGGTTTTTTCTTCTTCTTCTTTAAAACTGTCCTTGAAACTTCAGGTTTTCCAGTCGCTAGAAGTGATGCAAACCTGATCAGGCCCCAAAAAGAAGTTAAACTTGGAAAAATAAAAAGTTGACCACTTTGGTCCCCTTGCGGGTAGTGTAAGACACAATACCCGGGATGGTACTGGGTGCAGGACAGGGGCTTAGTGAGCTCTTGCTGATTGTTTGGTTGATGCTTTAGATGGGTCTGAAGGCACGGAAGTTTTGCGCAGCGTAGAATCATATGGATGGTATCAGAGGCAACAGGAGAGACAACAATTTGGTAGTGTTTGGTGGTTTTCCTGGATTTTCCAACACCGTTGCATCTGTCAAGGACCCAGCAGAAAATAGATGCCATGCTCAAACTGAATAATAGGAAGAGAATGTAATAAAGGGACCATCAAAAAGGTCTTGGCAAGGTGTAGGGCAACACATAAGAAAGAATGCTGTGTGCTGGAGCTGTCACAGCCAGACACTGCTACCATCCAAGACTTGAGGGCAATAGGGGGAGGGGTTATTGGGACTGGAAAAGAGAAAGGTGCCTGGAGTTGCTGCCTGACAGAGTTGTGATCTTTGGTGGAGGGGTGCAGCCAGCCCACTGCAACCCCGCAGGGAGGAAAAGATCTGGGGAAAAGGCCTTGATCTCTCTCCTCCCTCTCTTCCTTCCCAGGAGCAGATGACAAGGGAACCCTTATCATCTGTTCCTGGGGCACAGAGAAGGTGGAGAGAGGTAGGGAGCAGATTTGGAGAAGGAAATGGAAGACACCCAGCAAAATCATCTTTACTGTTCGTGCCAGCTTAGGGGGGAGAAACAGAAAAGAGCCAGACCATCTGTTTCATTCTATTATCTGGGATGATTTTAGGGAATTCACCTATCAACTGATAGAATCTGTGGCCCTGGATTATTAGCATCTCTTCCTCTTTTTTCACCCTACTTTGCTTAATTCTCTTTCACTTTTGATTGTTATTTACAGGAGCAAGGCATTTCAACAAACATCAGTGTAATGTAAAATAAGTCTACATGCTGTGTAGTATAGATAATATTGGGAATGACACCTTCTACTTTTCTGTGTCTCTGCTGCTAAGAGCTCAGGAAATTTGAATTAAGTGAAATTTTACTGGCTTTGACAATGGGGTCAGCGTAATCAATAACGTGGGCGTTTAAATAATCAAGTAATTAGTAATTATAGACTAATCTATTTCCAAAAGGAAATTGATTTCACCTAGAAAGTTGGAGTTAGAAGAAGGTAATCTCCCTAGGATCAGTCTGATCACTTTTTGATCACTTTTTTCTTCCTTTGGGGTAGATACTCAGATCCATCCTATCAGCTACCTAACTTCCTCCTCTTCTTCTTGCTCTTGTTCTTATTCTTTCTACTCCTCCTCTCCTCTCTCTCTCTCTCCCTTCTTCCTTGCCTTCCTCCTCTTCCTCATTCTTACTCTTTTTCTTATTCTTTTCATCTTTTTTATTCCATTTTTCTTTTTCCTTTTTATTGAGATAAGTCTCATTCTCACGCAGGCTGGAGTCCAATGGCACAATCTTGGCTCACTGCAACCTCCATCTCCCAGGTTCAAGTCATTCTCATACTTCAGTCTCCCAAGTAGCTGGGATTACAGACACTTGCCACCATGTCTGGCTAATTTTTGTATTTTTTAGTAGAGACGGGGTTTCATTTTGGCCATGCTAGTCTCGAACTCCTGACCTCAGGTTATCCACCTGCCTCAGCTTCCCAAAGTGCTGGTGTTACAGGTATGAGCCACCATGCTCGGCCTTATTCCATTTTCGACAGAAATGTGTTGTGAATTGAGGTTCCTGGAACATGTGAGGCTCTGAGGACACAGTCTAGTAAGTTTTCTATCTGGCTCTTCCTTGACTTTTCTGTGGCTACAGCTCTAGCTAAGGCCTGGTCAGCTAAGTTTGGATTCCCTGACAGTTTATTTAGTTTGTCTCTGTGCTCCCTCCCTCTCTCCTACTCATCTATAGTAATCCCCTCTTATCGGTGGTTTCATTTTCCATGGTTTCAGTTACTGGCAGTCAACCACAGTCTGAACATATTCAATGGACAATTCTAGAAAAACAATTCCTAAGTTTTACAGTGTGTGCTGTTCTGAGGAATGTGATGAAATTTCTTGTCAACATGCCCCATCCCACTTGGGATGTGCATCCCCTTTTCCAGTGTATCCACGCTGTATACACTTCCTGCCCATTAGTCACTGGCATCATCTGCTCCTGACATCCAACCATCAACATCATCATGGCTTGATGCTCCAGGATCACCTGAAGCAGATGAGCCTCCCTCTGACGTACTGTGTGAAGGTCAGTCATTGCCTAATGCTGTGCCAAAGTGCCTACTTCATTCACTTCACTTCATCTCATCATGTAGGCATTTTATCATCTCACATCATCATAAAAAGAAGGCAGGTAAGTACAGTACAATAAGATGCTTTGAGAGAGAGTAAGAGAGAGAGAGAAAGAGAGACCACATTCATCTAACTTCTATTACAGTATATTATTAAAATTGTTCTATTTCATGGTTAACTATTGTTGTTAACCTCTTAGTGTGCCTAATTTTTAAACTCAACTTTATTATAGATGTGTATATGTATAGGAAAAAAACCATAAAATACATAGGGTTTGGTACTATCTGAGGTTTCAGGCATCCACTGGTGGTCTTGGAATATATCCCCCATGGTTAAGAGGGGACTACCATATGCTGGTTTCTTCATATTATTATTTGGGTGCTATTATACTCTGTTGTCACCACATCAAGACCCAAATTCTTTATACAGTTGAACCTCCATATCCGTGGGTTTTGCATCCAAAGATTTAACCAACAGTGGGTAGAACATATTTGGAAAAAATCATAAAAATTAACAATACAACAATAAAAATCATACAAATAAAAACAATGCTATAGAACAACTATTTACATAGCATTTACACAGTATTAGGCTTAACACATAATCTAGAGATGATTTAAAGCATACGGCAGCAGTGTGTACATTATAGGCAAACACTGAACCACTTTCTCTCAGGGACTTGGTATCCAAGGAGGTTCTGAATTTTGATATCCAAGGAGGTTCTGGAAGCAGTCCCCCTGTGATACTGAGGGGTGATGGTAACCTACGTTAGCTCTGCCTGTGCAGTTGCTTTTCTCAGAGCCCCCGTATTCCACGTCAGGTGCCTCTACTCTGCGGCTTCCAGATGCTCTCCCTGGCTCACACTGGACTTTGCTCCCCTATGGGCCATGTCTTGGCTTCTCTCCACTCGTGGACAGAAAGGCATCAGGGCAGTTGCTCTCAATGCCTTCTGAGGATTGTTGTTAGGACAGGGTGCAAATAAATGTTGGGGAATGCAAAAGGCTTGAATTGTCATTTTGACATATTGTATTTTTTTTAATACTGAACTATCATAACTCTATTACACAAAACTCTTGTTGGGTGAAGTGGAAAGAGAAACAGGTGACTTAATGAGGAGAATTGACCAGAATATTTGCCTTTTCCATTATACTTGAGGAGAAGAAATATCAGTGACTGTTGGTTAGGGTTTTGGGGTCTCACGACTTGAGCTAAACAAGATTTCCCCACATTTCACCATCATTTCATGATTCAGGATGCTTGGAAGGCAGTGGTCTGTGGGTCATTGGACTGAAACCAACAAGGTGTTCTTTCCAAGAGGAAGATTCCACTATGGGTGTGACAAATCTTGAGGGTGACTGCATTTCTATGAAACCAAACAGGTTTAAGAGTAAGGAAGTGAGTAATTCCCTGTCTATGCTGCCTGTCTAGATCTCTTATCTGTGATTGCATCTTCTATTAAATTGATAGAGCACTGTGGTTTCTGTTGAGGTTACTATGAGATGGAGATTCATACTAGAACTGTGAGGATGTCAGAGATTTCTGAATACACAAAATTCAGATATAGATGCTTAAACATTTTCTGGGTAAATGGTCATTCCTTTTGCATCATGTAGCAGAGACAATATATGGTCACTGCCTCTTTGTCATTTTCTGGCTTAGTCATTAATTCATTTATCTATTCCACCAAATTTTTATTGAGTAGCTACTACATTGCAGGTAGAATGCCAAATGCTATGGACGCTGTGGTGACTAGGATAGCGTTTTGGCTCTTCTGATAACTCACTGAGGCAGCAAGCCATAAACAAAGTGAAAATGGGGTATTCTCCATTTTCCTGATTGATCTTCACTGGGATGATAGTTGCTGTCCACATTCTTTTCTGCTCTCTTCCCTATAAAAGGCCCTTCTCAAGTGGCATCAACTTCCATCAACTTCTTTGGTAGTGGTGGTGGTGGTGGTGGTGCTGGTTGCACACCTCTCATGGTGAAGATCTGGGAAAGTGGAGTTGTCACTCAAGCTGGATGTCTAGTACATTTCATCAACATGAGGCTTCATCTGATGCCTTAATGTTAGCATTCTTTTTATTATTTTATGTATATGCTTATTTATTTACTGAGACAGAGTCTCGCTCTGTTAGGCTGGAGTGCAGTGGCACAATCTTGGCTCACTGCAACGTCCAATGTCTACTGCCCAGGTTCAAGTGATTCTCTTGCTTCAGCCTCCCAAGTAGCTGGGACTACAGGCATGTGCCCCATGCCCAGCGAATTCTTGTATGTTTAGTAGAGATGGGGTTTCACCATGTTGACCAAGCTGGTCTTGAACACCAGACCTCAAGTGATCTGCCCACCCCGGCCTCCCAAAGTGCTGGGATTACAGGCATGAGCCACCATGCCTGGCCAGCATTCTTAATATTCAGACAGCTCATTTTTTCCTTTTTTCCTTAGTGCCTCATTGTCTCACTCTATGTCAATAAGTTAAAATATTTTTCCTCTTAATTATTAAAAGTGAATTGAGTGGATTATTTATTTATTTATTTATTTAATTATACTTTAAGTTCTAGGGTACATGTGCACAGTGTGCAGGTTTGTTACATATGTATACATATGCCATGTTGGTGTGCTGCACCCATTAACTCATCATTTACCTTAGGTATATCTCCTAATGTTATCCCTCCTCCCTCCACCCTCCCCACAATAGGTCCCAGTGTGTGATGTTCCCCTTCCTGTGTCCAAGTGATCTCACTGTTCAATTCCCACCTATGAGTAAGAACATGCGGTATTTGGTTTTCTGTTCTTGTGATAGTTTGCTGAGAATGATGGTTTTCAGCTTCATCCATGTCCCTACAAACTCATCCTTTTTTATGGCTGCATAATATTCCATGGTGTATATGTGCCACATTTTCTTAATCCAGTCTGTCACTGATGGACATTTGGGTTGATTCCAAGTCTTTGCTATTGTGAATAGTGCCACAATAAATATATGTGTGCATGTGTCTTTATAGCAGCATGGCTTATAATCCTTTGGGTATATCCCCAGTAATGGGATGGCTGGGTCGAATGGTATTTCTAGTTCTGGATCCTTGAGGAATCACCACACTGTTTTCCACAATGGTTGAACTAGTTTACAGTCCCACCAACAGTGTCAAAGTGTTCCTATTTCTCCACATCCTCTCCAGCACCTGTTGTTTCCTGACTTTTTTAATGATTGCCATTCTAACTGGTGTGAGATGGTATCTCATTGTGGTTTTGATTTGCATTTCTCTGATGGCCAGTGATGATGCGCATTTTTTCATGTGTCTGTTGGCTGTATGAATGTCTTCTTTTGAGAAGTGTCTGTTCATGTCCTTTGCCCACTTTTTGATGGGGTTGTTTGTTTTTTTCTTGTAAATTTGATTGAGTTCCTTATAGGTTCTGGATATTAGCCCTTTGTCAGATGAGTAGTTTGCAAAAATTTTCTCCCATTCTGTAGGTCACTCTGATGGTAGTTTCTTTTGCTGTGCAGAAGCTCTTTAGTTTAATTAGATCCCATTTGTCAATTTTGGCTTTTGTTGCCATTGCTTTTGGTGTTTTAGACATGAAGTCCTTGCCCATGCCTATGTCCTGAATGGCATTACCTAGGTTTTTTTCTAGGGTTTTTATGGTTTTAGGTCTAACATTCAAGTCTCTAATCCATCTTGAATTAATTTTTGTGTAAGGAGTAAGGAAAGGATCCATTTTCAGCTTTCTACTTATGGCTAGCCAATTTTCCCAGCACCATTTATTAAATAGGAAACCCTTTCCCCATTTCTTGTTTTTGTCAGGTTTGTCAAAGATCAGATGGCTGTAGATGTGTGGTATTATTTCTGAGGACTCTGTTCTGTTCCATTGGTCTATATCTCTGTTTTGGTAACAGTACCATGCTGCTTTGGTTACTGTAGCCTTGTAGTATAGTTTGAAGTCAGGTGGTGTGATGCCTCCAGCTTTGTTCTTTTGGCTTAGCATTGTCTTGGCAATGCGAGGTCTTTTTTGGTTCCATATGAACTTTAAAGCAGTTTTTTTCCAATTCTGTGAAGAAAGTCATTGGTAGCTTAATGGAGATGCCATTGAATCTATAAATTACCTTGGGCAGTATGGCCATTTTCACAATATTGATTCTTCCTATCCATGAGCATGGTATGTTCTTCCATTTGTTTGTGTCCTCTTTTATTTCACTGAGCAGTGGTTTGTAGTTTTCCTTGAAGAGGTCCTTTACATCCCTTGTAAGTTGGATTCCTAGGTATTTTATTCTCTTTGAAGCTATTGTAAATGGAAGTTCATTCATGATTTGGCTCTCTGTCTGTTACTGGTGTATAAGAATGCTTGTGATTTTTGCACATTGATTTTGTATCCTGAGACTTTGCTGAAGTTGCTTATCAGCATAAGAAGATTTTGGGCTGAGACAATGGGGTTTTCTAAATATACAATCATGTCATCTGCAAACAGGAACAATTTGACTTCTTCTTTTCCTAACTGAATACCCTTTATTTCTTTCTCTTGCCGGATTGCCCTAGCCAGAACTTCCAACACTATGTTGAATAGGAGTGGTGAGAGAGGGCATCCCTGTCTTGTGCCAGTTTTCAAAGGGAATGCTTCCAGTTTTTGCCCATTCAGTATGATATTGGCTGTGGGTTCGTCATAAATAGCTCTTATTATTTTGAGATACATTCCATCAATACCGAATTTATTGAGAGTTTTTAGCATGAAGGGCTGTTGAATTTTGTCAAAGGCCTTTTCTGCATCTATTGAGATAATCATGTGGTTTTTGTCTTTGGTTCTGTTTATATGCTGGATTACATTTATTGATTTGCGTATGTTGAACCAGCCTTGCATCCCAGGGATGAAGCCCACTTGATCATGGTGGATAAGCTTTTTTTTTTTTTTTTGAGATGGAGTTTCGCTCTGTCGCCCAGGCTGGAGTGCAGTGGCCGGATCTCTGCTCACTGCAAGCTCCGCCTCCCGGGTTTACACCATTCTCCTGCCTCACCCTCCCTAGTAGCTGGGACTACAGGCGCCCGCCACCTCACCCGGCTAGTTTTTTGTATTTTTTAGTAGAGACGGGGTTTCACCGTGTTAGCCAGGATGGTCTTGGATGAGCTTTTTGATGTGCTGCTGGATTCAGTTTGCCAGTATTTTATTGAGGATTTTTGCATCGATGCTCATCAGGGATATTGGTCTAAAATTCTTTTTTTTTGTTATATCTCTGTCAGCCTTTAGTATCAGGATGATGTTGGCCTCGTAAAATGAATTAGGGAAGATTCTCTCTTTTTCTATTGATTGGAATAGTTTCAGAAGGAATGGTACCAACTCTTCCTTGTACCTCTGGTAGAATTCGGCTGTTAATCTGTCTGGCCTTGGACTTTTTTTGGTTGGTAGGCTATTAATTATTGCCTCAATTTCAGAGCCTGCTATTGGTCTATTCAGGGATTCAACTTCTTCCTGGTTTAGTCTTGGGAGAGTGTAAGTGTCTAGGAAATTATTCATTTCTTCTAGGTTTTCTAGTTTATTTGCGTAGAGGTGTTTATAGTATTCTCTGAGGGTAGTTTGTATTTCTGTGGGACCAGTGTGATATCCCCTTTATCATTTTTTATTGCATCTATTTGATTCTTCTCTCTTTTCTTCTTCATTAGTCTTGCTAGCGGTCTATCAATTTTGTTGATCTTTTCAAAAAACCAGCTCCTGGATTCATTGCTTTTTTGGAGGGTTTTTGTGTCTCTATCTCCTTCAGTTCTGCTCTGATCTTAGTTATTTCTTGCCTTCTGCTATCTTTTGAATGTGTTTGCTCTTGCTTCTGTAGTTCTTTTAATTGTGATGCTAGGGTGTCAATTTTAGATCTTTCCTGCTTTCTCTTGTGGGCATTTGGTGCTATAAATTTCCCTTTACACACTGCTTTAAGTGTGTCCCAGAGATTCTGGTATGTTATATCTTTGTTCTCATTGGTTTCAAAGAACACCTTTATTTCTGCCTTCATTTCGTTATGTACCCAGTAGTCATCCAGGAGCAGGTTGTTCAGTTTCCATGTAGTTGAACGGTTTTGATTGAGTTTCTTAGTCCTGAGTTCTAGTTTGATTGCATCGTGGTCTGAGAGACAGTTTGTTATAATTTCTGTTTTTTACATTTGCTGAGGAGTGCTTTACTTCCAACTATGTGGTCAATTTTGGAATAAGTGCGATGTGGTGCTGAGAAGAATGTATATTCTGTTGATGAATAGATTTATTCTATAGTAGAGGAAGAATATAAATGACAGGGTCTGGCACACAGCAGGTGTTCAATAATTATTTGGGAAAAAGAGATGCAGAAAGCATGGGGGGAAAAGAGTGCTTACAATGAATCAATTTTACAGTTGATTAAGATATAAGTACTGTCCCTCTTTTTTTTAATTTACTGGAAGAAATAAAACCCTGAAGAAATGAAGGATGAAAAAAGTAAGATACAGATAAATCATCCAGATTTGATGTTAAGTACTTTATATCTATAACCTCTAAATACTTCTAAAATATTTCCAACTTGTGTGTTAGACCAATCTTTCTCTCCTCCCTTCCTTCCTTTTATTCTTCCTCTTTCTCTCTTTCTCTGGCTGTCTCATTGTTGAGTGTTGAGTGTTCTGTATGGTACTTGTCTTTCAAAGATCACAGAAGTATCAGCGGTGTTTAAAAGATCAGGATCTTCAGCTACTCAGGAGGCTGAGGTGGGAGGATCACTTGAGCCCAGGAATTGGAGAACAGCCTGGACAAAGTAGTAATATCCCATTTCTACAAAAAAATAAAATTAGCCAGGCATGGTGGCATGAACCTATAGTCCCAGTTACTCAGGAGGCTGAGGTGGTAGAATCGATTGAACCCAGGAGTTCAAGGTTTCAGTGAGCTGTGATTGCACCACTGCACTCCAGCCTTGGTGACCTACTGAGACCCTGTCTTAAAAAAAAAAAAAAGATCTGGCATCAGACAGACTTTGGGTCCTAATGTTGGCCCCACCATTTACTAGCAGGGTGACGCCTTGGGCAAACATTGCTAAGCCTGTTTCTTCATCTAGAAAATGGCGATAATAACAATTTCTGTCTTGTAGAGTTTAGTGAGGGTGATGATACAGGCAGTGTTTGACACTTTGCCTTATACCAATAATATCTATAATGTCTGGTCTTCATTCCTTATTTCTCTCCCATAAGGCTATGTTATAGAACTCTATATATAGTGGGTGATATTGCACCAAATTAAATACATATGTTAATTATGTTTTTTCATTCTTTCAAAAAATACTTGAATAATTTAAACACAGCTGAAGATGTTTCCTTTAGCTTTGTAAGAGCATTCATTCTGAGATGAGATCAAATTTGGAAAATGTTGATCCAGAAACAGAACCTCTCAGCAAGTTATAACCAAGTGATGCCACAGGGTGATAATGTGAATCTGTGTTCTCATTTAGCTTACTGTCTGCTCCTGCAACCCTTCATTAAACATAATAAATGAACACTATTGGAGGACATCAGAATTGAATTCTCAAGAATTAAATTTGCACCATTTTCTGAAGGCATTTTAGTACCAACTGATAGATTCTTTTGGTAAATACAATACTCCAAATCAGTTTTGGCATTGTTTTAGGGATCCCTAATTCACATTCTTACTGCATCTCTGAGAATAGGAAAATACTTTTTCTTCTGTATTGGCAGTTTGCAGCCAAGACTTCTGCAACTTTAGCAGTCTTGCCAGTAATTGTTCATTGGTCCTTTCCAATTTTTCTTCTTTTTTGCTTAGAATACAAACCTATGGGAAAATATCCAACACCACAGTTGTTACTCTCAACAGAAATGCTTCAAGTGGATCATGAGACCAAACTGAAATGATATCTCCTTAGAAGTGTCCTTGTATTGACAAAAAAGAGAGAAGGGAATCTCAAAAGAGAAAGAAAATGATATCCCTAGTGCTGAGCTCAGTTTACTTGAGGTTTGAATATTCCTAGCCTCATTTTCTGGTGAAAGTTACTTTTAAATTAAAGGGTAAGATGCCTCTTTCATACCCAGTGGGATTTGCAGAGTCAAACGGTACATCTATATCAGGAAATTCTATTCTAGCTTTTACTGTGCTGATGAAGAAAACATCTTTCCAGATGGATTTCTGTTTATACAGCCTTTAAAATTTTTACTTGCACCCAGTTTGTCCCATTGGCAGTACTTCCAGTTCTAATTTTCAAGACTTGAAGCTCACAATAGTGTTTATAGAACAGGAAGAGACATGGCTCTTTTTTGTGTGTGAGAGAAAAGAAGCTACAAAATTCCTAATTACCAGGGATATTTTTTAAAAACATAATAAATAGTACTGACAGCTTGCCAATGGGATTTTCAGCCTTTTATTATGAAAAGTTGAAGAAATTATGTAGTCAATACCCACACACCTACTGTCTATATCCTACAATTAGTATTTTGCTATATTTACTTTATATCTATCTATCTCTATCCATTTATTAATCTATATCTATTATATTATTATTATTGATTGGATTCTTCCCTTCCCTTCCCTTCCCTTTTCTTTTTTGAGACTGAGTCTCACTCTGCCACCCAGGTTGGAGTGCAGTGGTGCAATCACGGCTCACTGCAGCCTCAACCTCTTGGGCTCAAGCAATCCTCCCACCTCAGCTTCCTGAGTAGCTGGGACCACAGGTGCATGCCACCAATGCCCAGCTAATTTTTACCTTTATTTTTGTAGATATGGGGTCTCACTATGATATAAAGACTGGTCTTGAACTCCTGGGCTCAAGCAGTTCTCCTCCCTTGGCCTTCCAAAGTGCTGGGATTACAGGCTTCAGCCACCATGCCTGGCCTATTATTGTTTGGATGCATTTCAAAGTTAGTTACAGACATTAGAAATGATGCTCTCATTTTTGAATTGTAGATGATAACATCTATTTATTTGACCAGTAGTATATGCTGCATCACATAGGACTAGGTTCAGCCTCAGTTAATAAAAAAAGAGTAGCCTGATGTGTTTTAAAAGAGTCTTTTTCACTCCCTGGTAAAAGAAGGCCGAAGGTAGGTGTTCAAGGCTGGTACAGTGGTTCTGACATCATCAGTGGCTTCAGCTCTTTCTATCTTTCTGGTCTACTTCTTAGCATGCGGCATTCATCCACAAGGCCTCTCATGATGGCTGCTGGAGCTCCAGACATCTCATTTTCTAACAGTAGGAAGGAGGAAGGGGATAAAGGCTTCTTTAATGACCTATTCTAGAAGAACAAGTAATTTTATAATCAACTTGTCTAGCTCCAGGAAAAAACCAAATGGATGCAATTTTATGGGAATATATTTATAGATGAACTTAGGAAAAATTGGCATGTTGATAATGCTTGTATTTTATTAGCCAGAACATAGTCGCACTTGAAGGCTGAGAAATATATTATTGCATATTCCTTTGATTATTATTATTATTATTGAGACAGGGTCTCACTCTGTCAACCAGGCTGGAGTGCAGTGGTGCAATCATGGCTCACTGCAGCCTCAACCTCCCAGGCTCACGTGATCCTCCTACCTCAGCCTCCCAAGTAGCTCCCAAGACCACAGGCACATGCCGCCTTGCCTGCTTAATTTTTGTATTTTTTGTAGAGACAGGGTTTCACCATGTTGCTCAGGCTGGTCTTGAACTCCTGGGCTCAAGCGATCCACCTGCCTTGACTTCCCAAAGTATTACAGGTGCAAACCATTATATCTGTCTGTCCTTTGATTATTTAAATAGCTTATTTATTTCAGCCATTTTCCTTTTCCGGGAAAAATCAAATGAGTTGGGGTTTCCTACCCTAGCACAACTGTATGGGTCTTGGGTTACTGTTAGAGACAATTGTGGAGGCATACAAGGTGACTTCAAATGTTTTCATGTGACCAGGTGTGGTGGCTCACGCCTGTAATCCCAGCACTTTGGGAGGCTGAGGTGGGTGGATCACTTGAGGTCAGAAGTTTGAGACCAGCCTGGGCAACATGGTGAAACCCATCTCTACTGAAAAAACAAAACTAAACAAAAAATTAGCTGGGCATGGTGGTGCATGCCTGTAATCCCAGCTACTCGGGAGGCTGAGGCAAGAGAATTGCTTGAACCCAGAGGCACAGCTTGCAATAAGCCAAGATTGGGCCACTGCACTCCAGTCTGGGTGACAGGATGAGACTCCATCTCACACACACACACACACACACACACACACACACACACACACAGTTTTCATGTAACTCGAATTCGACAAAATCATTTGCTCAGTTAATTTATTGATTATTATGTTGAAATAATATCAAAGTGGTACTTGAATAATAGGACGATCATAGTGAAGTCATCAAAACACAGTGGTTCAAGGCCAAAGGACTAGATGGTCAGCCTCCACTATCCTCAGGGAAACGATCCCCAGAGCCACAAAGGTTAAGAGTCTGCTCTCATGATGTCAAAAATCCTGAGAATTATTCTTAATAGCTTTTAAAGGCCTTATCTTTGAAGAAAAAGTTTCATTTCCTGGAATTTAAAATGATTCATACCTGGGGAGGTCTTGGGCTGGCAGAGGGGGTAAAGGTCGATGGTATAAGATGCCCACTGTCATTAGAGTATGTTTGAAGCATTCATGTGAATGCATTTATTGTGAAATGGTCCATGCACAATAAAGAGGGAAGGCAATTTTACTTTTACGTTCAAGAAATTAAAATAGCTACCATAGGTAGAAAAGTTAACCCATGCTGACATGTTTTTGACAGAAGAGTAAAAAGTGTCCAAAAATGGGGATTTCTTCTTATCCTCAACCCTTCGTTCTCCAATAATTTGTGTTTTAAAGTTAATAATTAGTGTTTTACATATTGCTCAAAGCAATCTACAGATTCAATGCAATTCCTATCAAATTGCTGATGTCTTTTTTCAAAGAATTAGATGAAACAATTCTAAAATTCATATAGAACCAAAAAAAGCCCAAATAGCTAAAGCAATCCTAAGCCAAAAGAACAAGGCTGGAGGCATCATATGACTTAACTTCAAATTATACTACAAGGCTATAGTAACATGGTACGTACAAAAATAGACATATAGATCAATAGAACAGAATAAAGAACCCAGAAATAAAACTACATACTTACAATTAACTGAACTTCAACAAAGTCAGCAAAAATATGTAATGGGGAAAGGACACCCTATTCAGTAATGGTGCTGGGAGAATTGGATAGCCATATGCAGAAGAATGAAACTGGACCCCCATCTCTTACCATACACAAAAATTAACTCAAGATGGATTAAAGGCTTAAATATAAGATCTGAAACTATAAAAATTCTAGAAGAAAACCTAGGAACAACTTTTCTTTGGTCTAGGCAAATAATGTATAATTAAGACCTGGAAAGCAAATATAACAAGAACAAAAATGACAAATGGAGCTTAATTAAACCAAAAAGCTTCTACACAGCAAAAGAAACAACCAATAGAGTAAACAGACAACCTACAGAATGGGAGAAGATATTTGCAAACTCTATGCCCAACAAAGGACTGATATTCAGAATCTGTAAGTAATGCAAGCAACTCAACAAGAAAAAAATAAATAACTTCATTAAAAATGGATAAAGGATGTGAACAGACATTTCTCAAAAGATGTACAAGCAGCCAACAAACATGAAAAAATGCTCAACATCACTAATCATCAGAGATATACAAATTAAAACCACAATGAGATATCATTTCATACCAGTCAGATGGCTATCATTAAAAGTCACAAAACAACAGATGTTGGCAAGGATGCAGTGAAAAGGGAATGCTTATCTACTGTTGATGGAATGTAAATTAATACAACCTTTATGGAAAACAGCATGGAGATCTCTCAAAGAATTAAAAATAGAACTGCCATTTGACTTAGCAATCCTAGTACTAGATATCTATCCAATGGAAAAGAAATTGGATATCAAAAAGACACTTTCACTCATATATTTATCACAGCATTATTCACAATAGCAAAGTCATGGAATCAACCCAAATGTCCATCAATAGATGACTGAATAAAGAAAATGTGAGATACATTATGTATATATATACATACACACACACACACATATATATTAGAATACTGTGCAGCCATAACAAAGAATGAAATCATGTCTTTTGCAGCAACATGGATGGAGCTGGAGGCCATCATCCTAAGTGAAGTAACTCAGGAACAGGAAATCAAATACTGTATCTTCTCACTTATAAGAGGGGGATAAGCAATGGGTGCGCATGGATATGCAAAAGGAAATGACAGACACTAGAGACTCTAAGAAGGAGGAGGTTGAGAGGCAGATGAGGGCGGAAAAATTACCTAATGGGGACAGTGTTCACTATGTGGGAGATGGGCACACTAGCAGCCCAAACCTCACCACTATTCAATCTATCCATGTAACGAACCTGCACATGTACCCCCTGAATCTATAAAAATAAAAAATTTAAATTATTAGTGTTTTGGCATATAGATTGTTTTGAAAATATTAGCTGTGTTTATTTTCTTCCCCTTGATAAAGTATTCTCCTTGAGTTCTGCCTGCAAACTGTATCAAAATGATCTTTGGAGTTTGCTCTTTAAACCAGAAACAGAAAACAGAATAAAGAATTATCTATTGGCCAGGCGCAGTGGCTCACACCTGTAATTTCAGCACTTTGGGTGGCCAAGGCAGGCAGATCGCAAGGTCAGGAGTTCGAGACCAGCCTGTTTAATATGGTAAAACCCCCTCTCTACGAAAGAAATACAAAAATTAGCCAGGCGTGGTGGTGCGTGCCTGTAATCACTCACAGCTGCTTGGGAGGCTGAGGCAGGAGAATCGCTTGAACCTGGAAAGCGGTGGTGAAGAGAGAGACAGAGTAGAATGGGGAATTAACAATGAGGTAAGCCCCTTTTTCCCACTAGGTTTTAGAAAATGATGACTTATTATAGCTGTAGAGAGTAGGTCTTCAATTGCTCACTCTCTTTGCTAAAACTGAAACATTGTAGTATTTGCATCTTCTTTCTGCTTATATGTCCTGCTCATCAGCTACCTTGAGCGTGCTTTGCAATCTGTTTGATATTGTGATTTCAGATCGCTAGAATATTGTTTAATACATTCTTAGAGTCCTGGCATGTGGTTGTATTTAAGAAAAAAAAAAAAAAAGCACTAGAGTTCTCTGCATGCTGAAAACGCAAGACTAGGAATCTAGGGAAATGATGAAGATTATTATATCTTTGCTAGAGGCATATAATGAAATTATTATACTATATAGTAAATCACATAAAACAGGAAATAATACCATTTAATTGCCTTGAAAGACATACAAGTCCTATATTGACTGCAAATGTATTATTGCTTCTAAGTCACATGAGACCTAAATATTCCTGCCTCAACCTGGGTTCCTAAAAAGGCAGAGCCTGAATCAAAGTTATAAGTGCAATTATTCCGGGAGGCACTAGAGAAGGAGGGAGAAACAAAGCAAATGTGTAACATAGAGTCAATCACCCTGTGGGCCACTGGTATTTGATCCCCCCGGGTCTGCTTGAGACTGATTGAAATGGTTTTCCATTTCATTTGGAGGTTGCAGTGGGGAGAAGATGGAAACATTTATTAATCAGTTCCTAACCCCATTGGTCAAAATTCCACCCCAAGTGTGTTAATTACTCCTCTCCCCAGACTCAACAGGGAAGCCCTGGGGTGGGAGGCAAGAGGCTTATTTAAGGAATGGCTCTTTGGGTTACACTTATGTGAGGTTGATTGGAGTCTGTGCAAAACCAGTCGCTACAGGGATTTTTGGAATAATTGAAAGGTGGGGCAAAGAGAATCTGATATAGGGCACAAAAGGTATCGGACATATCCTTCAACCTTACCATCTTATGGGGACAATAAATTTACATGAACATAATTACCAGAATCTTGCTGCCTCCAAGCTCCAGCTGTCTCACTTGGGAACTCCAGGACTTTGCACAGACTTCCTTCCCCAAGTGTTGAATAAGTCCACAGAGGGTGCCTAATAAAAGCTCTGATGGTGCCCCTGACTACAGAATTCCTGGCTTCTGCTGTACTGCCAGTTCCTCATCTGACTCCAGAGCTGGCAGTCCTCATGCTTCTCCTCAGGAGTTTGGCATTCTCTTGCAAAGTGGGAAGAATGTTGTGCCTCCGGAGAATTGCTTGGACCTATGGAACATTATAGAACTTAATGAGCCTGCACTTTCCAAGTATAAGGCCAGTGAACCCAGCCACTGTGCATCCCTGGGGTGCTCGTGTGCCCCTGGGAGAGCTGGGGGAAATGGTTGATGTGCCAGCCAGCTGCCATGCCATAGTCAGGACCCACCTCTGCTCAGGAGCTCAGGGTCTGAAGAGCATTGTGGCTGGCATGGCTGGTTTTTCACGTTACTTTCCTTTATGGTTAACTTCATTTTGGGGTGTGTGTGTGTTTGCACACGCACTGGTTTCTCTTCCTCTCTCATTCTTCTTTATTTTCATTCCTTTCCCGCCCCCAACCAAGTCTCCCAGATATGTCTCATATATCTAATTCTCAGCCAGGGGCACGGCTTGAGATTTTCTCCAGGATTCTCCTTGGTCCTTATGTAAATTATGGATGGGATTTGGATATTGCCGAATTCCACACGCCAGAGACACATGTATCTTGGCTCTGGTCCAGGTGGGATCTAATCTGTATCACAAGTTATATATCTTATCTCTACTATCCTAAGGACTATATGGATCATTCCATAGATCAAGCTGAAGAAAATCCTTTTGAATATATATATAGTTGACCTTTGAACAACATGTTGGTTGGGGCACTGACTTCCCAAGAAGAAGGATATCTACATATAACTTTAGACTCTCCAAACACATAACTACCAATAGCCTATTGTTGACTGATAACATAACACTTTACTGATAACATAAACAGTTAACACATATTTTATATGCTATATGTATTATATGCTATGTTCTTATAATAAGATAAGCTAAAGCAAAGAATATTATTAAGAAAATCATAAGGAAGAGAAAATATGTTTACTATTCATTAAGTGAAGTGGATCATCATAAAGGTCTTCATCCTCATCACCTTCATGTTCAGTAGGCTGAGGAGGAAGAGGAAAAAGAGGGGTTGGTCTTGCTGTCCCAGGGGTGGCAGAGGCTGAAGAAAATCCAATATAAATGGACCCATGCAATTCAAACCTGTGTTGTTCAAGGACCAGCTGCATTTAATTTAGAACAGAACAATCTTTTCTTCTAAATGCAGATGATCCAAATTCAAAGAAAAAAAGAACATGTATTTTACCTTAAACACTAGTAGACTTAAGTTAGGTGAACCACCTTAAGTGTGTATCAGCCAGCCTTGGCTATGTCTTTGTGACCTGAGTGATAGAGGAAAATAATGAGACTTTAACATTGCTACTTTGCTGCTGGAGAATTTGAGGCATGAGAAGCTTCAGACATAGCCTCGCTCAGTGGTTCTCAAACTAAATCTTGCATCAGAATCACATGGAGCACTTGTCAAAACAGATTGCTGGGTCCCACTCCTACATATTCTGATTCTGTAGGCCTGGGGCCGGGCCTGAGAATATTCATTTCAAATAAGTTCCCTGGTAATAATGACACTACTGGTCCAAACACCATACTTTGAGAACCGCTGGTCTAGTAGCTTCAGCTTGAGATCAGATGACTATTTTGATTTCTTTCTTCCAGGCTAGAGCTTGTTTCATGGCACTTTCTCTCGTAAAGTTGGCGCTTAATAAAGCTGATCATTTTCAACTAGATTTTAATTGTGCACTTTTGGCATTAATAGATAAAAGACCAGAAAGCAGATAGTACATCCAAATCCAAACTAGAAGAAAGTGTTTTTTGAAAGAACTCTTAGTGCTGTATATCGGGATTTGGCAAATTATGGTCCGTGGGCCAGATCTGGCCTACCGTTTTTGCAAATAAAGTTTTATTGAAACACAGCCATGCACATTCGTTCATATTGTAGATGGCAGGTTTTGTGCTACAACATCAGAGTTAAGTAGTTGCAACCCACAGAGGCTGTATTTATTAAATATAAAATATTTACTTTACAGAAAACATTTGCTGACCCCTGGTCTATATGTCTTTCTGAGCAATTCTTGACTGATTTAGGGAAGTTTTCTCTTGAAACCCAGCAGTAAGCAACATCAGTTTACATTAGCAGATATGAAACTCAGATCCTAACACTTTCTTCCGCCCTCCTTCAATCCTTCTCCCCCAACATGGAAAGTGGCCCAATAAGTGAAATGAAACTTGGCCTGATCAGCGATATTTAGAAAGTGGAAGGTGAAAGTGTTGACATCTGCTTGTATTTTGTAGCCCCTGCTTCTCTGGCAGCATGTGACATGGTGAGAGTGCTCTGGTCAGCTAGCCATCTCACGTTTTGTGGAAGATTGTCTGGTGTTATCTGACCTTGGCTGGATTTATGCCTACGAAGATGTGTGGTTTGACAAAAGATCTACATCCCTTTCTACATAGTGGCTCCCTAGGTGAACTCTTCCTTCTTTGACTTTTGACAATTTCAGTAAGTTTGAGTGTCTGTTGTATATTTGGTATCTGTATGTACACATTGATAACTCATATGCATATTTTGGGGCATATGTTTAAATCATGGTAAAACACAGATAACATAGAAATTACTATCTTAACCATTTTTAAATGTACGGTTCAGTAGTGTGGTATTTTCACAGTGTTGTGCAACAGATTTCCAGAACTTTTTCATCTTGCAAAACTGAAAATCTATACCCATTGAACAACTAACACCCCATTCCCTTTTTCCTCTAGCCCCTGCCAGTCATCATTCTATTTTCTGTCTCTATGAATTTGATTACTCTAGTTACCTATATAAGGGGAGTCGTACAGTATATGTCTTTTTGTGAGTGGCTTATTTCACTTATATAATGTTCTCAAGGTTCATCCATGATCTAGTATGTCAGAATTTCCTTCCTTTTAAAGGCTGAATGATAATCCATAGTATCACATTATATATCACATTTTCTTTATCCATTCACCTGCTGACAGCCCCTTAGGCTGTTTCCACCTTTTGGCTATTATGAACCGTGCTACTATGAGCATGGGTGTGCAAACATCAGTTGGAGTCCCTGCTTTCAATTCCTTTGGGTACATACCCACAAATGGAATTGCTGGATCGTATGATAATTCTAGTTTTAATTATTTGAGGAAGGGCATATGTGTGTTTTAATCAGGTATGCCCATTTTAACCATTTCGCCTCTTACCTTCTTCCTGATTTTATCCGCCCCTCTGTAGTTGGTTCAGGTCCCCAGAGAAGCTGACGCCAAGGCAAGATTAAAAGTGCACAACAGGATTACACATATTTAGTGGGGGAAATGCTGGTGGGGAATAAAATGAGGAAGCAGGAATAGGCGGGAACGCCTTCACACTGCAGAGCAGATTTCACTGGAGGAAACAAAGAGGATTGTGGAGAAAGTCGCAGACTTTAGGGCAATTCTAATAAAGCTACAGGTAGGTAGATGGGGGGTGCTGGAGCTAAAAGTCGGAGGAGTTCCGTGTTTCTCAGGAATGGGTCAGTGCTAGTATTGCCATCACTGATGGTGCGGCTGGGGAACGCGCCCTCTGCAGAGCTCTGAGCGGCCACTTTCATAGCCACCATGCCCTTGTATCTCTACATCTTGCCACTGAAGACGTATTTCTTTTTTAAAACAGAAAAAGCGCAGGGCATATTCTGGCAATGTTATATCTGTGGTGGAGAGAAGACTATGAAGTCAAATGGGGTTGGGTGGCAGGGCATCTTAAATGAGCCGGCCCTTATTCTGCAATGAAAGGTAAGCCATGAGAGGTCTGTAAGGAGAATAATATGGTTGTTTTTCTGTTTTAAAATGCACCACTCAGATCTGTGCAGAGGACACATTTCCCTGGCTGCCCCACCAATGATGGCAATACTAGCACTGACCTATTCCTGAGAAACCCAAACTCCTCCAACTTCTAGCTCAAGCACCTCCCTGCAACTTTATTAGAATTGCACTGAAGCCTAAGACTTCCTACACAATGTGGCACTTATCACAATTTGCCCATATAGTTCCCTTTTACTTACATGCCCTCTCTCTCTTAGCCACCCATTGAAATGCTACTTTCTTTTAAACTATTTCTTCACACAGCCATAAATGAAATTAGCAGCTCCCTCCTTGAAAGTCTAATTTATTTAGGAAATATTATTTGAAATTATTCACTGTATACTATGAAAAAAACAAAGATGAATCAAATTTGAACTCTGCTGTGAAGGATTAACTTTAATAGGAAAAGTGATACCCCACAAACACTACATCAAAAGGAGAAAGTAAGAAAAGCCGTAAAGCTGGGTACAGAGAAAGTACAGTGGGAATTCAGAAGAGGGAAAGATTATCTTTGTATTGGAGAACTCTACTATAAGAAGTAGGCCTTCAAGAATCAGTAGATTTGGGCATAAGGAAATGAGGGGAGGAGGGAATGCCAGATTAAAAATATAACAGGGGCACAGGCATGAATTTTAAAAGAACAGCCTTGGCCAGGCACAGTGGCTCATGCCTATTATCCTAGCCCTTTGGGAGGCTGAAGCTGGCAGATCGCTTGAGCCCAGGAGTTTAAGACCAGCCTGGGCAACATAGCAAAACCCCGCCTCTACTAAAAATTAGCTGGACGTGGTGTCATGTGCTTGTGGTCCCAGCTACTTGGGAGGCTGAGGTGGGAGGATCACTTGAACCTGGGAGGTCGAGGCTGCAGTGAGCCAAGATGGCACCACTACAGTCCAGCCTGAGTGACAGAGTGAGACCCTGTCTCAAAAGAAAAAAAAGAAAAAAGAAAAAGAAAACAATGTCCTGACTAATTAAGATTATTCACATTGTGCATAGACCCGTTTGTAAAGTGTGAAATAAATTAATATATTTAGTTCCCCTTATCAAAAAAAGAAATAGAATAGGATGGAGAATGTTTGAAGTGTATGGTAGGCAGTAAGAGTATTAGTTTGTAAAACTTTTGTTATGTATAGATATATTTCTACATATATAATGGGTCATTATGTAAATGTACTTCTTCCTGTGTGACAAGCTTCTATCTTATGTGAGTTTATTCAACAGTATGTCATCATGGAGTATATCTCACATGCTGACTATTAAGCAAAGTCTTGTGTGTGTGTGTGTGTGTATGTGCGTATGTGTTTAGCGATTGGAAAAAAGCTGACATAGTCTCCATCCTCATAGAGAGTATGATTCCGTATAGTGATTCTCAAATTTTAGTGATATTAGAAACACCTGGAACACTTAATAAAACAAAACACAGATTTTCAGATCCTGCCTTTAGAGTTTCTCATTCAGGTTCTGAAGTGGGGCCTGGGAATTTGCGTTTCCAAGTTCCTGAGTAAATGCTAAAGACAGTGGGCAGGTGGGTGACTTAAATCAATACAAATTAATACATGATGGCAAACTGTGATAAGTAGTCTGAAAGAGACGAACAGGGAATTAAGAGAGAGAATAACTGGGAAACTGGGAAACCTATTTTATGCTGGATGGTCAGGAAAACGTGTCTCTGAATGGTCAGCAAAGGTGTCTCTGAGGTCAGAAAAGTTGACCTCGGAGAAAAGGTTTCTCTAGGAAAAGGTGTCTCCGAGGAAGTGATGTGTAGGCAGTGGGAACAGCATGCTCAATGACGCAGAGGAGCTCAGGGAAAACAAAGGTTCAGTGAGATTGGAAAGCAGGCCCATGCAGTCCAGCAGTTTTCAAAGGGGAAATACGCGCGTTCCTGGAGCAATGAAGACTTCGTACGAGGTAGGCAGGCGCATGTACTTTTCAGAGAAATGCCTTCCTTATGTGCTCTCCTAAAATGGATCTGCCCAAGAGCTAGCACTTTGGTACTGATCATTTACCTTTCCTGCCTTTTTGCAAAAGAGAGGCATACATACTACCTAGTGAATCTTACTAGGGTGTTTTGTCCTAGGATATAAAATTACTTGAGGGATGAAACAAGGAGTAACTCAAAATCTTGACTTTGCTGTTGAAAAAATGAATGACTTTAATCGTGGAGTAAAAACAAGATTTTGCTTGTTTTTACTAGTTTTCAAGTCAACTGGTTTTTAATTCTTGGCTTTCTACAAAATTGTAGAATTTTTAGTGTTGTAACAAAACATCTTTTATTTCCTCTATTTAGGTGACTAAAACAACTACTTTCTCAGTGCTTACCTCCATAAAAATGAAACATTGGGAAAAGAATTGATTCTGAAAATGGCTACAGTTTAGCATTAAGGAATATCAAATTATAAATACAGCAACTCACTTAATATCATCAGTAAGCTCTTGGAAACTGCTACATTAGTGAGATGATGTATCAGGAAATGAATTATCCCATAGGCTAATTGATATGAACAAGAATTAAGTTCCTATGGTATATTTCTGGTCACATAAATGTCACCAAACTTCTAAATAAAGACAAAAACTTCTTTTACTAAACATTAAAATAAATGTGACCTATACATACATTTTTAAAAGATGACCAAAACCAGGTAAGATCATTGTTTATCAGTTTATTCCAGTTCAGGGCCACGGGTTGCTGGAGCCTGTCTGGGCAGCTCAGGGTGTCGGTGGGAATTCACTTTGGACAAGACACCATTCCATTGCAGGACGCATTCACATCCACAGCCACACTCACACTGGGGCCGTGCAGACATGCCACTTCACCCAACCTGCACGTCTCTGGAATGTGGGAGAATACTCACGAAGGCCTGGGGAGAACATGCAAATCCATGCAGACGGCAGCCCAGCCTGGGAACCCATTTTTTTTCCCAATAAAATTATAACAAAACAACGTTGAAGGAAACAGGTTTATTCAAAGACCTGCTATACGTGAATTAATTGGATGAAAAACATGCCACTGAATTTGTTAAGAGATTCATTTCTTGAGAGCTTGTTTGGAGGTTCCAGCGGGGGAACGCAGTTACTCCTATTACTCCTATACCCTTGACCGAAGACCCGTCCTCCTCCATCAGGGATGGTCGTCCTCTTTGACCCAGTGTGAAGCTTTGGGAGGGATGCACACGGAACTGTGAGGGATGAAGGGGACACCGCCTAGCCAGCCAGACCAGCTGAATCACGCCTGGCGATCAATGGGGTGACAGATGTTGCAGCCAGATCACCCTCACATCCAAGAGATTCATTTCTAATACAACATACTTTATACGTTTAGTAATTATCTATATGATTTTAAATACGTTTATGTGATGTTGATTAACTGTACATTTGAAATAAATGTAATAATAACTCCAAGAAGAATTTTTTTTTAACACTTAGCATGCTACGGCCACAAGAAAATTTAAAAAATTCCTCTCTTCCTCTCCCTCATTTTTATATATACAGGTGTATATGAAAATAAGTGTAGTAGAGACATACTATATATATATATACACACACACACAAATATATAGCAGAAACAGATATATAAATATAAACATATAAATATAAGTATAAGGATATATAGACAGTTGCAGAAAAGCATAATAAGATGATCAAAATACTCTGAAGCCAAACAATATATAAGAATAACATTCTCTACATGGTAAGTATAATGGAAATATGAGTGTAAGGAGAAAATGAAATAATGTACTCAGGGTACCCTCAGATAAAGAAGGAAGACCCCATGATTTTCAAAGGCTGGACTAGAGGCTTGAGGTTGTGGGGAAGAGGTTTCTAGAGAAGGTTAGCCTCAGGAAGAATGGTGGGTTTGGGAAGAGACAGGCTACGAGCATGACATGTAGGTTGTGGGGGCTGCCATTCCTGTCTCAGCTCTCAGCTCCTTCTTGAATTTTGAGTAGGCAAAATTGCCTCTATCTAATAACACCCCCCACTAGTTTTCTCTTCCCTTCTTTCATTCTCCTCCTGCTCCCTATATGACAAAATAGGCAAAATGAGTACATCAGAGGGTGAGATGGAGAAAAAGAACTATAGTTGGAGATTGTGGAGGGTCTCTTTTAGGTGGGAAGGGGAAGGTCGGATAGTGAGAAAAATGATTGCAAAGAAGAAGCCATGTAATTTTTTCCCTTTGACTGTAAGTCCTAAGATGGGCAGGCTGGAGGCCTGGGCGACTCTTGGTCAGAGGGAGCAGCCTGGGAGGACTGCAACTCTAACCCTTGGGCAAGGCAAGTGGTGCAGCTGCTGAGCTGGAGAGGTTTTCTTTGTGAAAAAGGCAGCTGAAGTCGCAGAAAGTGATCTGGACTGAGAATCAGGAGAAGTGGATTCAGTTCACACTCAGCCACTTTTTGTGTGACCTTGGGAAGAGCAACTAGACTCTTGATGCCCAGTTTCTTTATTTGTAAAGGAAACAATTGAATAAAGTGATCTGTACTTTTTCTCCCTGCTTTAAAATGACTCTTTAGAAGTTATGAAAATTGAAAATAGTTCACAAAAGCCCAGTAACTTTTGCTTTCTTCATCATTCTAAGAGAGAAGAATTAAAGTGAGCTTTCCAGTTCATTGTTAAAAGAAAAGAAAAGAAAAGAAAAGAAAAAGGCATCTTTTCTCTTTGAGAAACACCAGAATAACTCTGCCCCCTAATAGTCGCCTGGGTAGAATTTTCCATCTTAGCACAAAGCGGCTCGGCTCGACCTGGTTTCAACTAATCCCTTCTCTGTATTTAACAAGAGGAACTGGAAGAGTCAGACAGTGTGTGGGAAGACTGAAGAAAAGAAGGAAGGTATAGAAACTACTAGAGACGGAGATAAGTTAAACATTCTGGCAAATTGTCACGGTGTATTGCTCATGCTGAGTGGTTAGGCAGTTGGGAAGGTAGTTAAGAGAACGGCTTTAAATGCTTCATCTAATTGCAAGCAGCTGTCGATTAGTGGAGCTTGACCAACTGTTTTTAATTCCACTCAGTGATGATGAAGAGAAGAGACTTTTAAGGGAAACTGGCAGGGGCTGTGTATACGCATGGAGTTGCTTACACTTTTTCTGGAGGTCATAGAGTGCAGTAACTACTGAGAGATGTTCTCTGAAACCATGCAGGCTTTCATGATAATAATGACTTTTCTAAATTTTACCAGCGTTTGTTGGGCTTTTGGTGGGAGGCAAACGTCTCCGTTATCCAAATTCTGGAATGATTTTAGGGAGTGATTCATTCCCTATCGCGAGTAACTGGATGTCTTGTGCCAATTCAGAAGCAACTGTTCAGTGGGGGCAGTAAATCTAGAATGAGAGCTGATAATGCCATTTTAGAGTCTTCTTCTTAGAAATGTTTAATCTCATTTTTTTGAATTGGAAAATATAAGAAAATGGAAACATTTAAACTAGTTTCCATATTTGAAAAACCTGCTACAGATTATGTAGAGTTGAGAGTTTTCTGGAAGATAAAGTTTCAGGCTAGTTTAATCAAGTCTGAAACCTTACTTGATGGAATTACTCTACTTCTATGTTATATTTTCTTATTCCTAACAAGATTAGTAATCTTTCCTAATATTTATTTCATTTGCTTTCATTTCTCCTCACAGATTCTAAAAGTATTTTAAAGTTTCCGCATTGCAAACTGAAGAAACCATTCATTTGACTGAAAGCAAGGCTTCTATGAATCCAGGAAGGCCTTGTAGTTCTAACAGTAGCTGCCTAGCTAGAAATATGTAGAAGAAGAAATTGCCAGCAATTCTTAGGGACGAGGGTGCTAGATTTCTTCAATGCCTATTACTATCAATTTTATATCCTGAATTTCAGTGTATTGTAAGAGAAAGTAAATTTCATATGTACACGTGTAAGATTTATCAACAAGGATCTTTTTCACAGCACTGTTGATAATAACACAAAATCAGAAATATCCTAGGCCAGGCAGTGGTGCATTTGCCTGTAGTCTGAGCACTTTGGGAGGCTGAGGCCGAAGGATCACTTGAAACTCCTAGTTTGAAACTTGAAGTTTCAAGTGAGCCAGCCTGGGCAACATAGTGAGAACCCATCTCTTCAAAACCAAAAAAATTAGCCTGGTGTGATGGCACACACCTGTAGTCCCACCTACTCGGGAGGCTGAGACAGGAGGATTGCTTGAACCCAGGAGTTCAGGAGTTCAAGGCAACGGTGAACCATGATGGCACCACTGCACTCCAGCCTGGGCGACAGAGTGAGACCCTGTCTCAAAAAAATGGAAAAAAAAAGAAGTATCCTAAGTGTTCGTAATTGACATTAGCTGAACAGTTTGTGGTATTTGTATGGTCTGATATTTTGCAGATATAGAAAGTGTGGAAGAATATATAAATGACATAGGAAAATGGTCATGATGTACTGGATGAAAAATCAGGTTCAAAATGAGTCATTTAAATAGATATCTCTATCTACCTATCTGTCTAGATATAGATACAGATAAAATTTAAATCGTGTGTGTATATGAAAAACTAAAGTTAAAAAAAATGACAAAATAGAAAGAGTAGTGGGATTACAGGTGACTTTTATTTTACTTTTTGTTTGTGTTCTGCATTTTCCTCTAAAGAACATGTATTACTTTTGCAATTAGAAAAGAACACTTATTTTACACTTAATTTCCCAATATATCAATTTTTATATCATAAAAGATTTTATTCCTTGCCAGGATGAAGCTAAAGGCGAGATTCATGTCTAAGCAAAGGAGAAAAAAAAATCAAGAGGACAGCACTCAATAAACACCTAATTTTGTTTCTGATCTTGTGCCTGTTTGAAGCACTCACACTTGTTTTGACTCAGCTAGATAAGTCAGCTCCTCTAAAACAGTCACAATTTCCACCAGCTGTTTTGGATGTTTGAGGTTATGTTTTTGTTTTAGTGAACTTCACTGCCTATCCCTTGAGCTAGCTTAGGAACAATTGCAAAGGAAGTCTTTGAGGCCGACTCAGAGGAAAGCTGCTAATCTTATGACATCCACAAGGATTTGAAGAGGCAGCTCCATCTGTGTTGTTTCTGTTTTTCTTCTAGGGCAGGTCTCGATGGCAGAAAGATGGACACTTCTCAGGTCTAGTTGTTTCATGGCGTGTCCCTGACCACAGCTGTGCCCAAGAAGTGTCACAGATTCCCCAGGAGGCAACAGGACATTTATCAACGAAGATGTGACAAACCCATGCGGGTACCGTTTATGAACCCTGCCTGGGTTCTGTTTTCCATGTAGTAATTCTTTTCCACGAGTTCAGGTTTGTGAGTGCTCAGGCAGGAAGCTGTTTATCATTGAAAGCCCCCAAAGGAGAGCTGCTGTTGTCTTTATCCAAGACCTCTGAGACTTTCGTTTGAATTAGGAGCTGGGGGTTCTCGTTGCATGATATGGCAGAGTTTCTGGAAACTGATTTGGGGAAGAGGAAGTTGACTTATATGGGAGTCACCCTCTTAGTTAGTTGTCTTTCTCCAGCACCCCCTCCCGCATCATGCTTTTTCAAAGAAAAGAAAAATGATGACACTTCTAGTGAGAGGTGGGATTTAGTTAGAAATGTTCCAGGGCTGAGTGAAGGTTGATCTGACTTTTGAAGCTCACTTTTGAGGGTTGCTGCCTGTTTTCACTTAGCAGTACTTCCAACGTGCTTTGCTCCCCTTGCTGCCATTTAAAAAATTCCATTCTATCTGGATGCAGACTAACCAGGCTCAATTTTATTATTCTTATGTTATTTGGAAGGTTGTTTGCAAACAGTCACTCAATAGAGCATCTACTATGAACCAGCCACTGTGCATGGCCACCAAGAGAACTCTCATAAAGAGTGCAGTTCTTACATACAGAGAGCCCACGGAGGAGGGAAAGGAGGTAAGTAAGCAACGGTGAGGCTAGGCGCTAAGTGCTACACTAAACAAGTGATCTGTTAGGGAAAATTTTATTCACTGGAATTCCAGAGGGGCTGGCAAAGGTATCGACCTGGCAGATCTGTCCATCTGGAGAGAAACCATTAGAGCAGTTGGTTACTTAGGTACCCTGGAGCAGAGCAATGCATGAGTTGGCTAGTAGAACTCCCTCTTATTTCAGGCTGGACACAGTGCCTCATGCCTGTAATCCCAGCACTTTGGGAGGCTGAGGTGGGTGGATCGCTTGAGGTCAGGAGTTCAAGACCAGCCTGGCCAATATGGTGAAACTCCATCTCTGCTAAAAATACAAAACTTAGCCAGGTGTGGTGACAGGCACCTGTAATCCCAAATACTTGGGAGGCTGAGGCAGAAGACTCGCTGGAACCTGGGAGTTGGAGGTTGCAGTGAGCCGAGATTGTACCACTACACTCTAGCCTGGGTGACAGAGTGAGACTCTGTCTCAAAAAAAAAAAAAAAAAAGTAAAAGAAAGAACTCTCTCTTATTTCAGTCTGTACTCTCAGTTGCAGCAATAAATACTCAGCTCAGATTCTGGGGTATTCTAACTTCAAGCTCTGCTGGATCCAGATAATATTGTCAGGAATATGTGTCTGTCTCTTGCCTGGGTTTTCTTCAGTGTTCGTGTCATTCTCTGGTACATTTTTCCCCACTAGTGGCAATGGCCACTTACATCCTGTTGGTTTGGCAAGCTCAGAGGAAAGGGCTGGTTCCTGTCCCAACAGTTTTAACAGTCTTCTAGGGCTTACTTTCCTTAGATCAACCTGGATCACACACCAGCTCTGAAGCAATCGTTATGGGCTGGGTGTGATACACACTTACTGCACAGATCTAAGTTTTGGGTCCTCTCCTGTGCCCAGGGTGTGAAGTTGGCCTTACTTGAATCACAAGGACTAAGAGCTGGAGAATAGCAGTTCATCAAGGGAAAAGGAGGAGCTATTTTCAGAAGAAGAGTGGATGCTCGGTGGTCACATCTATCACAATGCCCATGATGCCCTTTTCTTGCAGAGATATTTTAATTTGGACTGTCCTAAGCTATCAGAGTGTTCTAGTCATCTTCACCCTCAATACAGAAGGTGTTGGATTTCCGGGTTTCTGATTTTTCGTTTCCCAGAGTTCCTTTAATTCCAAGTTTTCCCATGTCCTGCTTAGCAGTGGGCTGGGGTTCAGGAAGAGGTGTCCATCCTCCCTCAGTACATTGGGAGCCTGCTTCTCTTATGTTTGTATGACTAAGAGGCGTGACTCAAATGTTTAGTGTGGTGGTTCTCAAGGTTGTGGTCCCCAGATCAGCAGCATCAGCATCACCTGGAGACTTATTAGAAATGCAAATTCTATGGCCTCATCCCAGACCTACTGATTCAGAAACTCTGGGGGTCAGGTTCAGACATCTGTGCTTTCACAAGGTCTCCAGATGACTCTGATAACATACTCGAGATTTGAAACCACTGATTTAGGGAATAGTCCAAGACAATCTACTCTAGGAAGACTGAGTCCACCTCAACTTTTCTGTTTTATAGTCTGCCTTCCTAAGCTCCTGACACCAAGGGAAAGATTCATTAATTCTTGAATGCTGCTTGCTGGAAGCAAAGAGATTACTTTCTGCTTGGCATAAGAGATTTTCAGTGAGCTGCAGTTGAGAATCTCTCAGAAAATTCTTGTTGGCCATACCTCAGGAAATGAATGTTCCTGGAGATGCTGCAACTGCCAGGCTCATCCTAGATGAAGGAATTTTGGAATCTTTCTAATTCTCCGAGGTGATGTTGTTTGACGTAGACCTGGTGGAGTTCTGCTGTCAATTAGTGTGTCTGCAATTCATGTATTCATTCAACATATAACAAGACCAATACTAGGCTGGGTACTGGAGATACAATTGCCTACAAAACAGACATGCTTTCTGCCCTCATGGAGCTCAAGGTCTAGTGGGAGATAAAGCTGTGTAAACAGGCATTAACAGTAGAGTGTGATTTGATGGGGGAGAAATACAGGGTCACTGGGGAGATCGTGGTGGAAAGGAGGGGGAGCCCTAATCTACACTGGGCTTCTCAGAGAAAGTTATGTCTATACTGGGACCTAAGGATAAATAGTCGTTGTTTGGTAAATAAAAGGAGAAGAGGATGTCAGGCAGCATTTGCAAAATGCTGTAATTGTGGGAGAACTTGGTGGGTTCAAGGAACTAAACAGCAAAATAAAAACAAACAAAAAAACCAACTCAGTATAACTGGACTGTAGAGTTTAAAGGAAGGTAGAGGTGAGGGATAAAAAGGTGGATGCAGCAAACTATGCAAATTTTATTAATAAATCTGGATCTTATCCTAAGAGCAATAGAATCCATTAAAGAGTTTTAGATAGAAGTGAGGTGATTGAATTAATTTTAGAATGAGAGCTTGAGAATGAATTGGGGATGAAGTAGGGCAGAGTCAAGACCACAGACAGGGAGACCAGTTGGAGGCTGTCGTGATAATAAGAGGAAGACAAGTCAGAAGTTTATTGTGGTCATGAAAAATGGCGGCTCCTTGGCCTAGGATAATGGAAGTGGGGTTGGAGAGCAGTGGATGGATTTGGGATGCTGATGTGTGGTTGGAGGATGGGCCAAGGGAAAGAGAGGACTCCTAGGTGGCCAACTTGGGTAACATGTGAATGGAGGTGCCATTCGCTGATAGCAAACACTAGAAGAGGCGCGAGTCTCTAGAATAAAGTCATGAGTTCAACTTTAGACAAGTTGAGATTGTAAAATGCCCAAGAGGAGGTACCAAGGATGTAGTTACAATCCAGATCCGAGCCTAGACAAGAGATCTGAATAAAAGTAAATATTTGACAGTCATTAATACACAAATGCCACTGAAACCGAGGGAGTGCATGAGATCACTTAGGGAGAGTATTTGAATAGGAAGAGAGGAGGGCTTGGAGCCCAGGGGAGCTCCAGTATTAAGAAACAGGCAGAGGAAGATAAACCTGTGAAAGCAACTGAAGGATGGCCAAGAGAGATAGGAGAAAATCAGAGCGTGGAAGGTGCTGGGTGTTGTGGAGATCAAGGAAAGCAAGTGTCCAGCTTTTCTGTTGTGGAGATCAAGGAAAGCAAGTGTCCAGCTTTTCTGTGCTAATAATCTCAGTTCTGCACCTGACAGATCAGGCCAGACCATCTCCAGGGAAGCCATGCTGTTGCTACCCTTCATCTGCCAGCACCCTCTCACTATTCCAAATGGGCTCATCCATAAAGACACTTTTCAGGAAACACTGCTTTCCTGTAATTACTTTCTTAGGCAGATAAAACTGCACTTGCTGAATCATAATTTACTTAAGGAGATCCCATCCCACACTTTCTTTCAACTTGCTGTCTCTTTTTAAGCAAAACCAATTAGATTCCTTGCATATTTCCCTCTTCTTTTTATCTTATCTCATTCCACTTTCAGGTTGCTGTATTCACTGAGCCTCTGACCTCCAGCATACTTTCAGACAGATGGTCACAGACAGATGTGTACTGTGCAATTGCAGGTTATCCAAATATTGTGGTGTCAGCAGCACCTCTTTTGGTACCCAACAGTATCAGTGCTTCGCAACCAGCTTGCGTCTTCAGCCGCTGTTGTCCCTGACTGAATTACTGTCTTTCTTCTTTTCTTCTTCCCCTCTCTCCAGCTGGACACTCTGGGGAGGTGTTTTGGCCAGAATTAGACATGCACAGCTGATACCTCCAGCTGCAAGTTCTTTGGTTCTTTCTGGCTCTGCAAAAGCTCTTGGTGTTCTGACAATTCATTCAAGTGGAGAGCAGTATGGATGCTGGCCCACCCAGATAGTCTTTAAAAGCATTAAAAATGGTTCTATGATTTCTGTGGCCAATCCTGTCAGTTGAAGGTAGGAGTAGGAGAAATAGTTCAAAATACACTGAGAGTCAAAATGAATATAGGTACTCTTGGCAATTCATATTTTGTTTCTTAATTATAAAATTATCAATAAAATTGAGATTGCATGTTAGACCTAATTATGCAGCTCACTACAAGAAAAAGATGCAGTAGTCCAGACATGGTGGCTCACACCCCTGTAATCCTAACATTTTGGGAGGCCAAGGTGGGTGGATCACTTGAGGTCAGGAGTTTGAGACCGGCCTGACCAACATGGTGAAACCCCCTCTCTACCAAAAATACAAAAATTAGCCAGGCATGATAATGCACACCTGTAATCCCAGCTCCTCAGGAGGCAGAGGCAGGAGAATCACTTGAACCCAGGAGGCGGAGGTTGTAGTGAGCCGAGATAGCACCACTGTACTCCAGTCTGGGCAACAGAGTGAGACTGTCTCAAAAAATAAAAAATAAATAAAAAAAAAGAAAACAAGGCTGTATATTTTCAAAAATTTTCATCCTAACATGGCAAAAATATGGGAATTTATTTATGACTTCAGGTATCACCTCCAGGCTGATGTGTTTCCCAAATCCATTTCTCTAGGCCTATCTTCCCTTGTAAACCTTAATCCAAAGTCTCCCATTATCCATCAACTTTTTTTTTGTAAGCTAAAAATCTTGATCATACTATCTCAAAATCCATAGATTTCCACTGAGCTTGTTTTCCTTGTCTCCAAACATACTTCTTCCCCCATCTTTTTCTGTTTCCATGAACTTACTGATCTCTCACTCAGGCTTCTGAGTCTTCTTTGACATTTTCTTTACTCTTGATATCCAGCCTGCCGCCCGAGTCTCCCTGGTCACACCACCAAATCATCTTTGCTTCTTTTTCACTCCCACTCTGGTCAGACCAGCCCCGATCCATGTACTTTCATTGTGATGGGACTGCAAACATTTCCTAAGTGCTAAGTGTCATGTATTCCTTCTATTTGTTCTCCCTTGAATCCATTACACAAAGAGATGTCAAGTTAAACTTCTAAAGCACTGATTTTATCATCATGCTTCTCTATTTTAAAATATTCCATAGCTGCTTCTTATCTTCAAGATGAGTCTAATACCTCTCCTAAAAGACTTTGAGGTCGTTGTGCAATCATTTCAGCTGCTCTCTGGTTTGAGGTCACTCTTCTGGGATAAGATTACTCACTTTTATTCTTCTTCCCTGTTCCAGCTTGTCGAAATAATTTCGAGTCTTTCTGCCATTAAATATGTTTGTTATCCAGCTCAGTTTTGTGTCAGTTACATATATATGTTCTTTGAGTGTGTTCGGTTGTTAAGTTGCATAAAATACGACAGAATAAGAACATAAGGATGTGCTGTTGTGATTTCTGCAGGACTGAATTTTTTTTTTTTTTTTTTTTTTTTTTTTTTTTTTTTTTTTTTTTT